>NW_007728889.1:158238-186669 GCF_000696425.1 Galeopterus variegatus | reverse complement strand
AAAAAAAAAAAAAAAAAAAAAAAAAAAAAAAAAAAAAAAAAAAACACAAGCAAAAGCTATTTTTAAAAACCACCCATTCTAAAACATTTCCAGAAGCTGACAAACTCAGAATGTACTTCACCTTTTTAAAAGTTTTTACCTTTGTTTCTGCTCAACTGCTTTGTCCAAGTGCTGGAAGATATCCTGAAACAGGGTGCAGCTGGATCGACTATTAATAGTATATCCATATCCTCTTTTCCAATACTGCTTCAGATCATTTAAATATTCTAATACCTAAAAATCAAAATTTCAAAAATCACTTTAATACATTTTCATCAACACAACAGATTCTCTAACTTAATAATGATTCTCTCTGAAAAAGTTACATTGTTTAATTACCATTCTGTACTAAATACAGTAAAGTTTTAGCATTCACAGAGTTTTTATTTTCTACTTTAAGCATTTAAGAGTTGGCTCCAAAGGTCCATGACACATAGAGACTAATGTCACATCACAAATTTGGACCAGGAGACTGTAGACCGGCGTGCAAGATCACCTTAGTAAGTCCTCATAGCCAATAATCCAGCATCATGACAATTCATGAGAGTGGGCTAAGGACATATGCTCACACTTTCCCTTTCCTCTAAAATTATATTAAGATGATAACAAAGGTACATATAAAGAAAGGAAACAAAAAGACATACATAGAAGAACTCCATCACAGGACAGAAAGATATAAACAGTGGATCAGAAAGCTTTAAGAATTTTGGAAAGGTAGAAACCAAATAGAAAATGAGTTATTTTGGGGCCGGCTGTGGCTCACTCAGGAGAGTGCAGTGCTGATAACACCGATGCCACGGGTTCGGATCCCTATATAGGGATGGCCGGTTAGCTCACTTCGGAGAGCATGGTGCTAACAACACCAAGTCAAGGGTTGAGATCCCCTTACCGGTCATCTTTTAAAAATTTTTTAAAAATTAAAAAGAAAATGAGTTACTTTGGTTTGGGTATCAGTTTGGCAAAAATACTAACAAACTGGAAAAATCCATGAGAACACACATATTCTATGACCCATTTAGTTCCATTTCTTATAAGATAATATTTACAGAAGAACACAAGAAAGAATGTACAAGAATGTCTTACAGCAGCACTGCATATAGGAGCTGAAAAACTTCCTGGAAATACCCAAATTCCACTAATAGATTGTTAAATAAACTATGATATACACACACTATGGAATACTTTGCAGTTACTAAAAAGTTCTGTATTGTAGATGTACTGAGATGGAAAGATCTCCAAGACACACTGCTGAATGAAAAGAGCAGATTAAGAATAATAAATACGGTACCATTTATTACCAAAACACACACATATATATTACACTCTTTACATTTTTAAGACTGATACAGGTTATAAGTAAAAGCATAGAAAAGGGCTTAAAAGATACACATCAAACTGATAGCAGTGATTAACCCATGTGGAGATGTCCGGAATTGGAGGCAGTGATGAAGATAGCCTTTATCTGAATGTTAAATGTTGTGCTCATATATCATTTGGTCAGGTAGACACGAAAACTAGAGGACTAAAACCTGAAATCCAAAAGAGGTGCAAGAAAAGACTATGCACTAGTTACAAGTCTTTCTTCCCAGAAGAGCTCCTAAAGAAACTAAATGCAAGTCATAATAGAACAAAAGTGGGCAAGTGCCATATACCAAAAACAAATAAAAAATATAATGAAGAGGCAATTAAATCAAGAAGTTAGCAAAAGAGACAAAGTACATATACAAAAAAGGAAGTAAAAAAGGAATTAGATAAAAGTCTGCTAAATCTATACAAGAAATAAAACAAATATAGTATTAGAGATGAAAAAGAAGGTAACTGGAGATTTTTTTAAAAAATCTCATGTGCACACTATTAAAACTTTATATCAAAAAACCCTGAAAATGTAAATGAAATGGATGATTTTCCTAGGAAAGTATAAGTTATCCAAATTGACTCAGAAAAATCTGAATATACAAAATAACTAAACAATCAAAGGTCTATCGAAATGATACCACGCATAGTAAGTTTTAAACATGGGTTCAACCAAAGCTTCATGGAAGAGTTAGTTACTAATATTTAAACTATTCCAGGGCACAGAAAAAGATGGAAAGCTTCTCAACTCATTTAAGGAGGCTAGTAGAAGCCTGTTACCAGACCTAGACAGAAAAAACTCAAAGAAAAGGGGTGAAGGGAGAAAATTACAGATCACTGCACTGCAATACAGTCAGCATCCCTTTCCTTTACCCACTAAATGCCAACTGTGACTCCTAGTCACTGTTATAAACAAAACTATCCCTGCGGTAGACTGGATGCCCCCCCAACCTTACTGAAGCTTAATCCCCACTTTAACTGTCGAGGGTGGGAAATCCTATTACAGTAATTGAAAGGTAGGGCCTTGAAGAGGTGATTAGATTATACGATCAAGCCATAGTGAATGGATAAAAAATGGTGGTCAGGGTTCGGTACTGAGGGCTTTAAAAGAACACTGAATGAGGAGGTGAGTTTCTCTGTGCTCCCTCTGCTCCACCATGTGAGACCCCTTCATTTCTGTAAAGCCACCACCAATGAAAATTCACCAGATGTGCTCCCTGAACTTTGGACTTCCTAGCCTCTAAAACTGTAAGCAATAAATTTTGTTTTCTTCATAAATCACCCAGTTCTAGGTATTTGTTATAAGCAACAAAAATGGATGAATACAATCCCCTTATATTTCTAAAGCCTCCAAAGGAAGAAGAGTAGGACACGGGCCAATAGTACCACCCACAAATGAGGGCCAATGCCACATACCAATCTTACTATATTCTTAAACATGATTTAATGAATCTAAGGAGAACAATACCAAATAAAATGCAGCATTAAAAGGATGTACTATCTGCCATGATGGAAGAACTGATATTGGTCATGTCTTCTCACCAGAAATAACTTGAAAACAGGACAAAATATATAAACTCAATGTTTACTGACACTGCATAATAAGCACTGAATTATAATCACTGAGAGAAGAGAAACAAAGTAAACCCTACAATTGTCCCAGCTTTCTATTGGAGGTACTTTCAGACTGTGGCATAGTGAAAGGAATCCCAATCGTGCTGAGTTGAGGAGTTAGAGCTCAGAGTCTGTGAAGCCTACAGGGGCTGGCATTAGCAGGGCAAAGTATCAGTGAAGAGGAAGCTACACAGAAAAAGAGCTCCATGTATCTGTGAGACATCCTTGATTCTGTTGCTGAATGTTACTGGGGGAGCTGTAACCTGAACAATTCCACAACTAACACAAGGCTGGGAGCTATTCAAGTTCCAAGCAATCTAAGTAGAGAAAGCTGGCTGATCATCCAGGGCATTCAGTAAAGAGTCCAGAAGGGTCCTACTTTATCCTGAGTTTCTTAAGATCAGGTCTAGAGTATAAAACTCTGAAAAAAGCCTCAAAAAAATCAAGCTGATCCATAAGTAACTTAATTGCAAACCAAGAAAGTTCAACATTCTTTAAAAGAAGACAACAAACCCAGGCATTCAACAACATAAAGTTCACAACGGCCAGCATCTGCTAAATTACTAGAAATACATGAAAAAACAAAAATGTTACCTATAAAGGAGAAAAATAGGTCAATAAAAAAAAGTATCTTTAAAAAAAAACTGATATTGCATGACCAATATCAATTACACTTTTAATATATTGCTGCATTTTATTTGGTATTGTTTTCTTTCAGATTCATTAAATCATGTTTAAAGGTACAGTAAGACTGGTATGTGTATCTTTAAAAAGAGGGAATGCAAGGATGATTCAATATTAGAAAATATATTAATGTAATTCACTGTTAAAAGAGTAAAGAAGAAAAAAAAAAAAACCCACAATCCTCCTAGATGCCAAAATTTCAGTACACATTCCTGATTTTAAAAACAAAAAAATAGAAGATTTTTTTTTTTTTTTTTTTGTCTTTTTCCGTGTCCGGCAACGGATCGCAACCCTCAGTGTTGCCCCCATACTGGACCGGGGCCGCAACGGGATTGCAACCCTCGGCGTTGCTCCCGCGCCTCGCTCAGCCAGTGAGCGGGAACCGGTCTGTATGTGGGATCCAAACCCTCGGGCGGGAGCGCCGCCGCGCTTCCCAAGCAGTGCACTATCCAGTGCGCCACCGGGCCGGCCCAAAATAGAAGATTTTAATAAGTGAGAAACAGACATTTCCTAAGCTTGGTAAGGATAACTATCAGAGACTATGCCAAACGTCTCATTTTATGAAGATACCTTAGAAGTGTTCTTAATTAGAATAACCCCCAAAGCACAGGCAACGAAAGCAAAAATAGACCAGTGGAATTGCATGAATCTAAAAAGCTTCTGCACAGCAAAGGAAACCATCAATAAAATGAAGAGAGAGACAACCTACAGAACGGGACAAAATATTTGTAAACCACACATCAAATAAGGAATTGATATCCAAAACATATATGAAACTCCAACAACTTGATAGCAAAAAACAAACAAGCCAATTAAAAAATAGGCAAAGGACCCAAATAGACATTTCTCCAAAAGACATATGAATGGACAACTGGTATATAAAAAGGTACTCAACATCACTAATCAGAGAAATAAAAATCAAAACTACAATGAGATATCACCTCACACCTGTTAGAATGACTATTATTAGAAAGACAAAACATAACAAGTGTTGGTAAAGACATGAAGAAAAGGAAACCCTTGTACACTGTTGATGAGTATGTAAATTGGTACAACCGTTACGGAAAACAGTATGGAGGTTCCTCAAAAAATTAAAAATACAACTATCATATATTCCAGCAATCCCACTTCTGGGTATATATCCAAAGGGAGTGAAATTAGTATCTTAAAGAGTTATCTGCATTCCCATGTTCATTATAGCATTATTCACACTAGCCAAGAGATGAAAACAACCTAAGTGTCCATCGATGAATGAATGGATAAAGAAAAGAAGTATACACACACACACACACACAATGGAATATTATCCAGCCTTAAAAGAGGTTCTGCCACTTGCCACAACATGGATGAACCTGGAGGACATTATGCTACGTGAAATAAGCCAGGCACAGAAAGACAAATACTACATGATCTCACTGATATGTGGAATCTAAAAAAGTTGAACTCATAAAAGCAGATACCAGAATGGTGGTTGCCAGGGTCTAGGGAGTGGGGGAAATGGGGAGATGTTGATCAAGGGGTACAAATTTTCAGTTATGCAAGATGCGTAAGTTCTGGAGACCTAATGTACAGCATGATGACTATAGTTAATAATGTGATGTATACTGGAAATCTGCTAAGAGAGTAGATCTGAAATGTTCTCACCACAAAAAAAAGTTAACTGTGTGAGGTAATGGATACATTAATTAGCTCAATTGTGGTAATCATTTCCCAATGTATATGTACATCAAAACATCACATTGCACAACTTAAATACACACAGTTTTTACTGATCAATTATATCTCAATAAATTGTGGGGGAAGTGTTCTTAATTAGAAAATATAAACAAAAATTCCAATTTTAAGATGATGGAATTGTAAAAAGAAAATGAAGTAATTAAGGCTAAGGCTTTCAAGTGGAGTTGGGAGACTGTGAGAAGATTGCACTCATGCCTGCTAAAGATCAAGCCACAGGGTGTTTCAACAGATTGGGATAACAACTGAAGTCACAGTATCTGCTGGCTTTCAACACCTCTCAGTTGGAAGTACCTTAATTGACTTACCAACTGGAATAGGATTTCTGCCCAGCCAATGAACTGCATTCAAGAACAACTTTTGTGGAAATCCCACATAAAAAGCCTTCCCTGTGCTTGCCTTATGGAATATTATTCAGGGCTTCCCTGATTCAGTGTACCTGAACTGCAATTCTTTGTTTTCCAAATAATGCTATTTTCTTTGACCTCTATGTTAATCGTTTTTTTTTTTTTTAGTAAACAGAATCAACATATATCTGCCCTCTTCTCTCAGAAATCACCCTAAAAAAAGAAGAATGAAAAACAGAAATGCAAATGCCTTCTTCAGTGAAACTGAGATTTCTGTACCCTGAACTAGCACTATAAATAAGGAAGGAACTGCCAAATGCAGTAAAATCAAACAAAACATCTCAGATAAAATCACAAGACAGATCTTCAAAGTACACAGTACACCTGCAGGAGCAAAACCCACAATCCTTTGCTTGAAACAATGAGAATGAAGTCTAAAGCGAGCCTCCCCTCATGGTATGTGACACCACTACAGGGTATCAGACTGACAGTCCATCTTTTCAGATCCTCTGGAAAGGATCTCAGAGGAGAATAACTCTAAATTTGAAGGAATACTGCTCCTCTCTGAATAGTTGCTTATCTCTGGTGGCTGGCTGTATAGAAGTAAAAGCTAAAATGAATTCACCACAAAGATGAGTAATAAATTAAAAAAAAATATATTGAACAGCATCTATGTAAACATTAAAGGAAAAAAAAATTGCTATGTATATATATATTTTTTTTATCATTTTTATATATGATAAAATAATCAGCCAGAAAAGAATATTCACCCAAGATCAGAAGAAAACTGAGATTAAACAAACATATGAGGAGTCTTCAAAAAGTTCATGGAAAGACTTGTATTATCTTTTAATTTCATTTTTCCATGCACTTTCTGAAGAAGTATCCTCATAGTACAGTGAATTCCAAAAACTTAATAATCTTTTTTTTTCTAAAAAAGCCAAAAGCAGAAAATATGATTTGAAAAAGAAGCAGAAAGACAAACATAGCTAGAACAGCTCCAAAAATAGTTTGGCATTATCTAGTAAATTTGAAATTACACATACCCTATGACCAAGCAATTCTACCACAGACATATACCTTCAGAAACAGGTATGTACGTGCCCCAAATAGACATATACAAGAATGTTCATAGCAACATTGTTCATGACAGCCCCAAACTGAAAACAAACCAAATGTCTACCAAGACATTTTCTCCCTACTCAGATTGCTTCCTAGGGAAAAAAACATAACTAAGGTTTCAGAAGTCCATAATCCTGAATGACTCATACTTAACAATGCTTAAGAAAACAGCACTCTCTTATGCCACCTCTCTAGCTCCCAATATCCCAGAGTTAACCAGAATTTGCCTCCCTTAAAGTTTTTTTATTTAAGGAAAATTAGGAGTTAATCCAAAGACAGTTTCCTAACTGCTTATTTTCTGGAAAGCTGCTTTGAGTAATATACAAAAAACAAACAAACAGAAAAAACTAACCATATACACAAAAAGCAAAAAAGCAAAGAAACTGCAAAAGTAATACTTACCTTTGCATCATCTATGTCAAAAACATCACACCAGGGAGATTTAACACCTTTAATTGCCAGGTCAAATGAACAGGTGAAAAAAGCTACCTGAATTAAATCTGGAAGAAACAAAAAGTAAAATTTTGTGGGTTATTATTTTCTGTAATTTTTCAAAGGCTAAATATCTGTAGAATGCCATGTGCAGCACAGCTGAAGAAACTGGTTATGTTTCATTTGGAGATGAGACTATTTAATTTCTTCCTGGCTATCAAAGAATTAAGACTTGCTCTGTACAATCTAAAGGGGCAGAACTGGAACTATCAGGAAGAAACCATGAGGAGGTATAGATTTCAGTCCAATGAAACTAAGAAACTCTCTGTGAATTGTAACTTTTTTCTGCTTTTAAAAGTAATTATTTGTTAAGAGCATGTTTGCCTAGCAAACCCAACAAAAAGTTTAACGCAAGGGCTTACTATGTAAAACATAACTTGATTTTGTTCATTTTAGAGGGTTAGGCAAGGGAAGCTAAAGTTAAAAAGGTTTCAGTCCCTGCATTAGTCTGTTTCTGTTGCTTATAACAAAATACCTGGAATGGGTAATTTGGAAAGAAACAATATTTATTGCTTATAAGTTTAGAGGCTGGGAAGTCCAAAGTCCAGGGAACAAACCTGGTGAAGGCCTTGGTGGTGGTGACAGTGACACAGGGGTCTCACATGGCAGAATGGTGGAGCAGAGGAAGATAGCCCCTCATACTCTCTCCTTTTAAAGCCTTCAGAACCAGGCCCATGACCACCATTAAGCCATCAATTTATTAATCCATTTACTAGGGCATGGTCTTTATAATCTAAGTACCTCTTCAGAGCCCCACCTTTCAATTACCATGACAGAATTTCCCGCCCTCCTAACACTGTCATAGTGGGGGCCAAGTTTCTAATACCTGGAACTTTAAGGGACACAATTTAAGCTTCAGTGAGTTTGGTGGGACATTCAATCCACAGCAGTCCCCAACTTGAAAATTAGGAATAACAAAGTATGTACATTCACTAAACAATTTTAAAACTGTACAACAATCCATATTATAAGTACTGAGAAGAAGCAAGTAGAGAAAGATATAAAAAGGGGAGAGAAGACTGTAGTAGAGAGGGAAGAAAGGGCAGAATAAGTGAGGGGACAGGAGAAAGGTGAAAGAAAGACAAGAAGGAGAAGAACAAAGAGGGAAAAATCACACACTAAAGAGGGAGAGAAAGGTTAGTAACAGCAACAGTTTTTCAAACTTAGCTGCTCAAGCGATTTCAGAAGTAGATTTCCGTATAAGCTATCTGGGATTTTTACACTGTTAATTCACTGGTTATATTACTTTTCGATACACATGGGTGTTGAAGAGAAGGGATAAGGGAATGAATGCTTGGGCTACAAAAGGTAGTCTTCGTCAGTAGCAAAACAAAACACGGCTACTCTTTAGTCAAGTAGCTGATATTTAATGCTAGAGAGAAAGAAAAGAAGTGAACTGCAGGGGCTGCCTCCATTGCTTTGATTTTTCTTTAATGTTACTACCTTTCCTCTTTCCCATGGGAAAATAGCAACAAAAATAAATTGATGTTACATGCTTTTTTGCACTAGTTGAAAGAATTCCCGAGGCAGTATATAGTATAAAAAAGGTATTTCACTGGGAATATACATAAAAGTTATTCATAAACTTCGCTTATGTAAAGGAAAGGTTTTATAATCCCAATACCTAATATACTATAGTGGCTTGCAAGTACCATGTATGTTTTATGAAAGGAACTGGCTTGTTTACGCTCAAAGTTCTAGTTCTGGAAATATGCAAGTCAGCCCAAATAGTGTATTCTTTAACTGGAGGGAAGTCAACTGAAAAAAAATTCACCAAAAACTCCTTGAAGTATAAGAAGAAAAAACATGAGATGAAGACCTGACTCTGCCACTAAGTATCCTAGGCAAGTCACTCTAGGCTCCCCACTTACAAAATAAGGAGATCAAACAAATTATTTTACTTAATGAGTTATGGCTCTGACTCATCTATTATGACTCTTCTGACTTCTTGGTCAATCTTTTGGATCCTCAGAAATATGTCAGGTCGGGCCGGCCCGTGGCTCACTCGGGAGAGTGTGGTGCTGATAACACCAAGGCCCCGGGTTCGGATCCCATATAGGGATGGCCGTTTGCTCACTGGCTGAGAGTGGTGCTGACAACACCAAGTCAAGGGCTAAGATCCCCTTACCAGTCATCTTTAAAAAAAAAAAAAAAAAAAAAAAAAAAGAAATATGTCAGGTAGATTAGAGATTTAAACATTAAAAAAAATAATAAAATGAAGGAAGAAATAGGAAAATATAAAAACCGTGGGGTAACAGAGGATTCCTAGGCAAAATGCAATACTCAGAAGGCATAATGAAGAGATGACATGGCTATATAAAAGATATAAACTTTGGTACAAAGATACTATAAACAAACCTAAAAGATAAGCAACAAATTAAGAGAATATATTAGCAACATATAATAAACAAAGGATTAATCCTTTGTCAGGCAGAATTAAAAGATATACAATTAATATATCTGTAATACATAAAGGGTACCTATGACCAATAAGAAAAATGTAAAAATAACCCAATAGAAAATGGACAAGATTATAAAGAAGCAATTTTCAGAATAAATGCAAATGGATAATAAACATATAAAAAGATCTTCATTTTCAGAAATAATCAAAGAAATGCAAATTAAAGCCAGATACCATTTTTCATTAATCAAGTTGGCAAAAATTAAAATGACTAATAATAGCCAGTGTTGGATGAAATACTGGAAAATAAGCATTCTCATATACTGTTGATATAAATTTTTACTACATTCAGAGAACAATTTGAAAGTAAATGTTAAGTTGTAAAATATTCATGATTATTATCCCAGAAGTTTCACCTATTGTTATTTATCTTATAAACTCTCAAGTGTGGAAAATGGACTAAGAGAATGCTCACTATAACATCATTTGACAGAGTTAAAAACTAAGAAAGGCTTCAATAGGAAAATGATTTCCTATTAAAAAAAAAATGGGGCTATAGTAGCTCCAGCCTCTTCTTAAAGAAGTAAAATTTGATGATGGGTTAAAGAAATTTTAACTAGCATTGACCCATAAATTGAATCATATATCTATGAAATAACACAGAATTTTAAAAAATGAAACTACAGAGTCAAGGGTTCAGATCCCCATACCAGCCAGCTACCAAAAAAAATTATTTTTTTAAACAGAAAAATGAGACATATCTATATAGTCAGATATACTGTTAAGTAAAAATAATAAATCCAGAAAATACATACAGCATCATCCCTCTATGTTAAAAAAAAAAAAAAAAGGATATCAACAGCAAAAATATTAATTGAGCAATTACTGTACCAGGCACTATGTTAAAAGCTTTGTGCAAATTAATCTCAGCAGTAGGGCCGAGCCCGTGGTGCACTCGGGAGAGTGCGGCGCTGGGACGGGTTCGGATCCTATATAGGGATGACCAGTGCGCTCACAGCGCTCACTGGCTGAGGGCGGTGCGGCCGGTCTCAAAAAGGACAAAAAAAATAAAAAAATAAAAAATAAATAAATCTCAGCTAATCCTTGCAATAATCCTCTGAGAACAGAGAATAAAAATTTTGCCATAGAGATATTAAGGAACTTGTCAGAAATTACTATCAATATTATACTAGAGCCAAGATTCAAATAAATGGTCCAATTCCAGCATCCATGATTTCAACCACTCTGCTTATACTGCCTACAAAAAGAATTTGCTTTCAGTTACCCCACCAGTAAAATGCAAATAATCCTTGCTCATTCAGAGACTAAAAATAGTTTATAAAAAACTTTCTTCAACAATTTAAATGCCCACTACCAGAATAATGGCTAGATACTGATGTAGTTATATGATGGAATTCTGTAAAAAAGTTCAAAATGTAGGACTAGAATTATAAAAATTGAATCAAAAACACAAAGTTGCATAAAAATCAAATTTCTCTTATATATACTTTGATACCATTCTTAAAAGTTTAAAAATCTGCAAAACAATATCCCACTTATATGTAAAAGCATATAAAAACTGAGGTGGAGGGCCAGCCTGTGGCTCACTTGGGGGAGTGTGGTGCTGATAACACCAAGGCCACAGGTTCGGATCCCATATAGGGATGGCCGGTTAGTTCACTTGGGAGAGCCTGGTGCTGACAACACCAAGTCAAGGGTTAAGATCCCCTTACCGGTCATCTTTAAAAAAAAAAAAATAAAACTGACATGGGATGATTTAAATGCTCAATTCATGACAATGGGTATCTCTCGATAAGAAAAGGAGAAGAATGAGATCCAGGAGAGGGACCAATGAACCTCAATTTATTCAAAGCAACTAACTGAAGTGCAATGTTAAAATTCAATAAAACTAAGTTGTGAGTATATGCTGTTCATTATATTGGCCTTTAATCTTATTTTCATATTTGGATTATTTCCCAATAAAATAATTTTTAAATGTCCACAGGTGACCCCAATGTACAGCCAGTTTGAGGAAAGAGAAAAAATTTAATTTCAAATATTGTTCTAAGGCATCTGCATTTTTTTGATCCTTATATAGCATCCAGGTTCTATGACTGACAGATTCTAACCTACTTTCTTTTTTCCCCCACATCTCCTACTTCCAGTCTTCTGAAAACTGATTCACAATATAATGAAATCCATAATTATTGTATGTATATTTGTCAACATCTGCTCTACGGATTATAAATTCCTAGAATACAGAAAAAAAAATCTTATTTTCTTAATTTCCCATTGCTAGGTGACCATGTGTGCCGGTTTTCCAACTGCTTTCCCAGCATAATCATTAATAGTATCCTCTTTCACTCTCAAAAGTGTCCCAATTTGGATACTAAATTGCATGGTTAGCCTATCCACTGCAATAACTAATGACAGACATGACTGCTAATTTTTCAACATCCCTACATATAAAAGCTTCAAAAAACATACTACTTTGCTTTTCACTTTCTAAAACACACTCCCTTCACACATCAACACGTACTTCTGAACAGCTTCAAAAGCTAAAGAATTTATATGATTTTCCATGTGTATCACTTATGAAAAGAAAGTCAGAAAAAAACAATTTTTGCTTCATAAATGTTTAGAGTTGAGGCTTTACATACCTCCACCTCAAAAAAAAAAAAATAAAGGCAAAATATAGCAAGAATCTTATATATTGATTTACATAAAATTCAAAGAAGAATATGAATCTAAAAATAGTAAGCATGAAGTGTACAATTATTTTGGCTTAGAGTATATTATTTTCTTACTGTAAATTCAATTGTGAACTTTTAAAAGGAATAATTCTATGTTATTTTTATTATCACACTGCAAAATTATTTAAGCTGAACTCCAAATAAAAGATAATAGGCACATTACCTGCATTTAAATCATTTAGTGGCACCTGTAAAGTAGCTGCAACTTTTTTTAAAATGTTCTGCATTTCTGGTCCAGTTTTGAAGGCCTCTACATGATAAAGAGCAGTAGCATTCCTTTCCACTTCAGCTAAAAACTTCTCACAATGATCAAAGAACCTCATTAGTTTATCATTAATCCTTGGAGGTCCACACTCCATATCTGAAAGGAAAAAAAATTACATATATATATTTGTAAATCACTGACATAAATAACAATTTCAAATTACTGAAAATGTTGTCATGTGTGAAAAAAGAATACTAATGTCCTATTAATCAGCATGTCTGATATTAAGCACATATTGATCAAAAAAGACACAGGGTAAAATTATTCTGCAATTGTAATTATTGTAATGCATGAGAGAACATGCTAGGAAAGACTAAAGAAACAGAGCATTGAAGACAAAATGATCAAAAAAGACACAGGGTAAAATTATTCTGCAATTGTAATTATTGTAATGCATGAGAGAATATGCTAGGAAAGACTAAAGAGCATTGAAGACAAAACGTGTTATAGCAATACTACACAATGAAATGAAGGTAACTGAAATGACTATTTTCCTAAAGAAAACAAAAATTAGACAGCAAAGTAATTAAAATGTACAAAACTGTGTTATATAAGTACTGTTTCTGTTAGGCAAAGAAAACTTCAGAAAGCAAACTAAAAATTAGTGAAGTTTCTGATTACACAGTGAGAGAGAATTCAACAGATCAAATCTGTTTTTTTTACTCTAAGCCAAAGTCTAAACAGAGTATTTTATTTTCTCAATTGACTTTTCCAGGCCTGTGTTACTTTACAAAAGATTCTGCTTTGGACAAAAACTACTGACAACAGCACAAAATACATTAGTGTTTCAGGTCTACTGTGCTACACTGTGCTACACTGTGCTACCCTGTGCTAGGTGCTTCTGATTTAGTTTATCGTCTAACTGATGCTCTCAGATAACTTTCCATTTAGAATTTAATAAGTTACATTATTTCCCCAATTTGGCTACAAATATGCATTGGAAAAGCATTCATAATCATGCTTCAACTATTGGAGTGCCTTTTAAGTTTTTCTGGTCAGATTCAAAACACATGTATCTCAATAATCATTTCTCTAATAATTTACCATTAAAAAAAACCCAAGTATATAATTTCTATATATAAATTATGGGAAAATTGAATATTGTTATTCCGTTTTGCTTTGGATGTATGTGAAGAAAAAATATACATATGTACGTGTAAATGTGTCCCCTGAAATGGATAATTCTTCCCATTTTAATTGCCAATTGGACTGTATTTCTTAAAATATTTTGACTAGGAAAATAAGTGAACTCTGTCATCTTTTTCTGTGGCCTCAAAATATGACTTCCCAAGTGGATCTGTCTATTTCAGCCTTATTATCATCTAATTACTGCTGCTCTTTAAACAGAAACAAAGGCATTGTTCTGGTGCTATAAAAATACAAAATCTAACTCAGTGGCCTCTCCCAAAAGCCCAGATGTACACAACAAGCAAAACAATTGTCTATAGATAATAATAAAGTGGCTAGGCAAAAGGTTTAATCTCTGAGACTGAAAACGGTGAGGGGTGGGCTTATTCTGAGCTATTGTGATTGCTGTTTGTACTCTGAGGCAAATGCCAATCTTCACAATGCCATCTGAGGGCAAAAATTCATGCATTCCCGGAGGTCCAGAAAACAGTACAGCATATATACTGTGCTATATGAAAGTACAAGGGTACTTGAAAAAGTTCATGGAAAAATTCATAGGATCTTTTAATTCTATTTTTCCCTGAACTTTTTGAAGTACCCGTGTATGTTCTGCTTTCAACATTCAGTTAATGTAATAGATAAATGGCGAATTTTCACCCACGTTAATGGAAAAACTCTAGCTATAATTAAAAAGCACAATTCAACAGGTGACTAAACACAAGTCATCAAACCAAGTGACCCACAAAGCAATAACACGACACACAGTCAAGGGAGAAATCCATTGGAGATGGCTTAACTGTTAGGAAGAAATGACAAACCAGTCTACCCCTAATTTATTTTTCACTGGGGCTTTGAAGCTAAAAGGCCACTTCAACTCTGACCTTAAAACTGATCCAGAAGCTATTAACACTTGTTCATCACTGTCACAAAAACATTTCACGTTTTTATTCTCATCAGGTATGTTACAGGACAAATGGAAACTGTACAGTGTAATGGTTAAGACAGCAAGCTCTAAATCAGATTTACTGGATCCATAACTAGCTGTATGAAATTGGGCAAATTATTTAGGGTTTTTGTGTCTCAATTTCTTCATCTGTGAGATGGGGTGAAAAACTATCAACATCTGAGAGCAGCTGTAAGAATTTAGTAAAATAAGTGTGAGGCATGTTTGGCACACAGCAAGCATTAAGTGTTTGCTATCATCATTACCTCTGACTATCAAAACATTTTCTGAGAGAAAAAGCACCATTCTGAACAAGACCTGGATTCTGGGTCTGACTCTAGTCCTCAAACTACAGAAGGACAAAGAGGCATCCTCTTTAAGGGTGCCCAACTGTAAAACTAGCTGTCTGGGAGGGGACCGTTCAATTTGGAAATGGAAGAAGTAAAATTCCGGGAAACACCTCGTCTGTCTGCATTCCCGTTGGATCCCCAACCGCGCCTACAATGTCCGGTTAGTAGGTACTAAATTCATACCTCATGAATGAATAAACGAACATACGCACGAGGAGAAGGGAGACAGCCAAGTCCCGAACACCCCGCGCCCGGGGAGCGCGCAGCCCCCGGGATGCAGGATTGGGAACAGAGGGAGGTGAGGAAAAGCTGGGGCTGGGGAGTCCAGGGTATGGAGGAGGCAGGGGAGAGGACCAGGGCAAGGGCACTGGGCCAGCGGCCCGGGCGGTCACCTGCGACGTCGGGCGGCGGCAACCCAGGGTGGTAGTGCTGCCACAGCCCCTGCAGGAAGGCGGCGCCGCTGTCCACGCAGCGGTGCTTGGAGCTGGTGATGAGCCGCAAACGACCGTAGTTCTCGCGGCTGAAGAGGGCCGGGAAGAGCGAGGCTAGGCGCAGTGCCAGCTGTCGCATGTCCTGCCGTCCCTTCTCCACCAGCTGTCCGTCCATCCAGTCCGCGTACCACAGCGGCCAGTCCGCCAGCGCGGCGCCCAGAGGGCGGCCGCGGGCACTGCCGTCCTTGCCACCCGCGGGCCCGCGGGCCTGCAGCAGCCCGTGCAGCTGCCTCAGCTTACGGATCTGTTTGGCCGTGGGGTAGCGGGTGCCGTGGCGGATGAGGGCGACCAGCTGCACCGGGGTGCAGGTGTCCTGCAGCAGCTCCGGGTCCCGCCGCGGCGCCTCGGGGTCCGACAGCAGCCCGGGGTTGACATCCTCGTAGCGAGTCTTGGTGCCGAAGTAAGGGCTGAGCGCCGAGGCCACCGGGTCCCTCGGCTCCAGGAAAGAGCAGCGCGCGAGCGACGAGAGAAGCGCCGCCGCCAGGGCCGCGGCGGGTGCTACGGAGGCCCCGAGGAGGCGGCTGGGGACGCGCAGCATAGCGGGGCGGCTCGCGGAGGGCGCCGTGCGGCTGCTGTCGCCCGACTTCCGGCTCCGGCGGGCGCGGGGCGGGCCTGGAGGGCGCTTCCGGCCTGTGCGCCTTGCCTGGGCTGAGCGTCGCCCACGGCGGCCGGAGGACGGTCGTCCCTTCCGGCGGCGAGCTCGGGCGGTCCGGTTAGGCCTGTGGTTCAAGTGCAAGACCCCGAGGAGCGTGGGCCGGCTGCCCCGGAACGTGGGCGAGTTTCCTCTTAGCTGGCGCCGCAGGGATAGGCTCAACGACTACTCCGCGTTTTTAATGTTCTTGGGTGTGATTGAAGCGCAGACTAAGCCTTAGCCTCCGAGGCTGCCGAAACGGGGTATCTTTTAACAGATGACTCTTGTATCACCATCCCTACCCCATTCCGTGTTTTTCCAAGTGTAGTTT
The DNA here is from genome assembly GCF_000696425.1 of Galeopterus variegatus. NCBI lineage: Eukaryota > Metazoa > Chordata > Mammalia > Dermoptera > Cynocephalidae > Galeopterus > Galeopterus variegatus. The sequence continues at coordinate 169,991 of NW_007728889.1, read as the reverse complement.
CTGAACCTGTGCATCAAATTCACCCGAGGCGGTTGTTGAAAATGCAGATCGCTGGCCTTGCTGCGGGATCCCGCTTTAAAGCCCAAGCTTTTTCTCCCGTTCGAGTTTGAAAATAAGCAGGATACAAAGCAGAGAAGAACTTGGAAAGAGGCTTGATTCTCCAGGAGTTTAAGTCCTTATCTTTTGGTGTAATCTCGACCTGGACTAGCAGAACTAACACAGAACAGACATCAGTGAGACAGCTTCCAAAAGTTCTGTACTTGTTGATCCTAAAGCCTTGAAGAGTAGAGACATAGCTATCCTGTTAACTTGGGCGCATTGAGTCATGTCTCAGCAAGTTTACTCCATTATTAAGTATGAGCTAATCTGCTGTGAAGGAAACATGCTCTCTATCAGTACTCTGGGTCCATACTCTCTTCCCATGTGTTTATTTAAGCAAATCAGCAGCAGCATTTTTCCTTGGTTATTGCTCAGAATTTTTGGCCCCCCAAATTATAAATCCCAAGAATACCTTGCTTTCTCTGCTTGAATCCTGTTTATATGTTAGTTTGGAAAAGCGTAAGCAATAAAGGAGTCATGGTGATCCAAATCCAAGAAAATTTGGACCATGTTTTTTAAATGTAGCTTTCCCTTCAAATACACTGTTACATTGCTCTTGGTAAGCCCATCACCATCTTTACTCCTTTTCTCTTTGGTTAAGTCTCTCTGGTTCAGAGAGGTGTGCCTCTCAGTGTTAACCGAGAAGAAAATGGTGTAAAGTGAAGAATAGATTCCAGTTCTAATGCTGAAAATTTTAAGATGTGCAGGGTTCCATCTTTAGGGCAACAGATGTTCTTTTTGATATGCCCTCTTGAGAGGTGTGCCTCTCAGTGTTAACCGAGAAGAAAATGGTGTAAAGTGAAGAATAGATTCCAATTCTAATGCTGAAAATTTTAAGATGTGCAGGGTTCCATCTTTAGGGCAACAGATGTTCTTTTTGATATGCCCTCTTCTAGAATGTCATTGCCTGAATATTCATGGTCAGTGAGATTTTCATGGAACTTTGCTCAAATTAGTATTTAATGAATAGCCACCCCTTTTTCATAGACTTCCTAACCCTTACACATTATACGCTGAGGTGCCTGATAATATTTCTAAGTTCAGTCAACAAGTATTTGGGCCAGGTGCATCTCACTATATTTGGCTTAATGTGTGTTTAATAATGATCACCTCTTATATCCAAACTTTTGAGTCCTTGAAAGCTAACTAAGTCATCCCAAAAGCATGATTCACTTCTTCCTAATGAAACAAACTACTTATAAGACCTGTGGCACACATTCTTATATGCTAAATTTGCCCCAGCTTGATTTTATTTTCCTTCCCCTAATTTCTCATTTGTTAATTTTTATACTATTTTATATACTTACATAAACCAACTCCAATTCTTTTTCATGTCTTGCAGAGATAACAATAATAAAAATAAAAGTAAACAATGCCTCCATGTTTTTGGCTAGGACGAAGCAAGATGTAGTATAAAAAGTATAAGGAGTACATAAGCTTTGGATCCATACTCTAAGCTCTGCCACTCATTACCTGAATGACCTTTTGAAGTTACCTAAGTTCTCTGAGCTTTAGTTTACTTATCTGAAAGTTAGGAATTTAGAATCTACATTGCAGGATTATTGTGACCGTCAGAGATGATGTATTTAAAACCCATACAACAGGCTGCTATAAATGGTATTTTAATGTTCAATGTTATTATTATTCCTGCACTAAGAAGCTTAGCTCTCTGGCAATTACATGGTATACACTTACTTCCTCTGAACATTAAAATGAATGACTTTCACAGGTAAGTCATTCATCAAAGATCATTTTATAAATTTTGTCATAATGAGTGTCTCACTTAAAATGAGTGTCTCATTCTTAGAGCAGTGAGCAGCCTTTAAAATTTTTTCAGAAGATCATAGGCCATGCTCATCTTTTCATGCCAGATCATGACTTAATTCTCGGGGCAGTCTGTAAATTGGCTGCCTTTGAGATATAGGCCCGCCTGGTCCAATCAGTTCGTGCAGAGGAGTTTGTATGGTACAAAATTTGGCTGCTGCTCTGCAAAGATCATGGGTGAATCACCTTCCCACATAAGAGGCTGTGGGCATGGGAGCAATGTATTTAGCAAATCTACTACAGCACAAGTGATAGAAAGGAAAGTAAATAGTTTAAGTTCCTTGAAGAGATGGGAGAAGATGGAACGAAGAGCACAGAGAATTGTATTTGGTTGTTTCTTTTTTAAATTTATTAATATTATTTTTTACATTCTAAGATGTTGTGGAGCAGTTTGGGGAAGGGGGGAAAGGGGAGAGAGATAGGGTAGGAGGAAGAGGAAGGGGGGACATGGTTGAGGACCCCCAATTTTATGATGTCATACACAGTATTTTAAGTTATAGTCAACTATACTTTTAAAGAGGTTATTAAAGAAGATAGTTTTCTGGTGAAGAAACAATAAAGAAAAGGAAAAGGCTAAATTCTGTGGGGAAAAGGCTAGGCTGTTTATATAAGCATTCACAAAGAAAATGATGTCTGAAGTTATACTTTCTGGTTTTCAAATTCTGGCTTTATCACTTAATATCTGTGAGATTTTGAACAAGTTCAACTCTGTTGCCTCAATTTTATTTAATCTGTAAAGTGGGTATAAACACACGAAGACTTTATGTACTTCCTGGTCCCAAATAAGTATCAATTACTTTTATTAAGCAGTATTAAAATGTTTCTTATTTTTTGCTTCTCCCTTAATGGAATAAACTGACAAATGAGCAGTTTTTCATAGATATGTATCTCACAACTACATTAGGCAACTAACTTTGTGCCTATGCCAAGAAAGTTTTAGCTCTACTACCTGCTCCGCTGTTGCTTCATTCCTCTTTTAACATTTGCTCATTGTAGATTTAGTGCTTATTTTCTTTTTGTTGCAGTACAAGAAGCCAAAAAAGAGTGGTCCATGTGTATGGATGGGGCTGGAATGATCCATGCTTCAACAGCAGTCCTTCAACCTTGCATGAATGTGGAGGCTGCATAGACCACAAGCTCTGAGGACTGCAAGATACCTTAGCTCAAAAGGAGTCACACCATAGCCGACAGCTAACCACTAGGTTGTTCTCCAGCATATCAGAGCTACTTTGAATTGCTATAAGTTATACTTCAATTAATATAAAGAACTTCACTGAACCACACACAACCATTGAAGTTACCTACTGTTTATGTCATCTGTTACACCCTGCCAGAGTTATTTTGCAGTGACAAAGCTTCTCTGCTGGTGTCCTTACATCCTAGGACTTTGATGTTAGTAATTCTTCCTTTCTATCAAATATTGGTTCTAAATCGTCAGAATTACGGTATTTGAGAAACCAGATGCAAAATTATGGTAGGCTTAAGTTACCAATATTCTTTATATGCTTTGATATTCCCATTTAATAGAGGGAAACTATAGATATACACTTTATAGTCTTGTTCTACAGTGATTTTCCTGCACAACCCAGCAGTGTTGCACAGAAACATAATTTCCTCCAAAAGTTTCCTCCATCAAAATATATTCCATCGCAAAGATAAATAATGGCTTTCTGATCCTGGCAAAAAGGTCTCTCTTCTCCCCTATGCTTTTCAAGAACAGGCATAAATGATAGCAATTGTGTTTCAGCATTGTATGTTTTTCTGAAATGATAGTTTTCCAAAATGGGAAAATCTCTTTGAGCCATTGCACCTGTAGGATGATTGGTTAGCTAACTTTAAAGCCATTAATGATTTCTTATAACTCCAAAGAATAGAGAACTTTCAGAACGCAAGTTATTTTTTTACTGTTTCTTCACCAAGAAAGCTGTTTTTTACTTAGTCCATTAATGTCAATTTCATGTTTTCTCAATAGCCCATGCATAAACCAATCTTTTTTCAAGTTTTGTTCACTTTTGCTGTAACATAGACCCATCTTTCTTTGGTTGAGTTGATTTGTCTATATTATATATCAGTAAATATTAAAATCCAAATGATACCTAAGCAAGAAAAGCAATATAGACATCTGTAGACTCACACACTTGGTTGCAGCCCCTTTAGTGAACAGGACAGTTCACACTCCTGTTGAAGCAACCATTATGGTTCCACAAACAACACCCCATATTAACCCAAGAGATAAAGCACGTTGTGCTAAATGATTCATTGGTTAATACCTTAGATGCAGGAGCCATGGTGAAAATATTCATACCTCATCTTACATTAAGTAGACTGTCAGCAATTATTTGTTGAAAATGTGTATGAATGAATGAATAAATGAAAATAGAGTGGGAAGAGAAAATACGGAAATAATATTGCTTTGTATTTATGCAGTATAATTATCTCATTTTATCTTCCCAGTATCCCATGATGTATGCAGAATAATATTTATATAATGTTGTGAATGTGGCAATCAAGACAGAGAGATTAGATGCCTTACCTAAAGTCATCCAACAAGTATTTAGTAGAACAATTCCAGGATGTGATCAATAGAAACAGCTATCCCCATGCTTTTCCTGATACCCACCCTATTACTGACAAATGAATAATGACTTCAAAAGAGGTCACTTGTGGCTGGGGCTAAAAGGATACATTTTTAGCACTTACTGTAGTATTGGTTAATGACACAGCATTTATTCTTCTTTTTTCTTTGGAATCTTTGGAATGTGTAGATATTTTCCTGTCAGGAAGCTCACTCTACTCCCATCCCCTCCTCAGGAGAAAATCCTAATTGGTTTAAACCAATCTTAGTAATTTTTTCTTGCCAGTTTTAATTTAGGATAGAGCATGTGACTCGATTCTAGCCAATGAGATATGAGGGGCAGGTCACTGGGAGTTTGTGGGAAAGTTATTTTTGTCCTTAGAGGAAGATAGTGGGGTGAACAGACAACACTTTATAGGGTCAATGGTTTGGAGATCCTGTTGAGTCAAAGGTATATTGAATTTGGCACGGTAAAATAGCTTGGAAGAAAAGGAAATTATGGTTAGAATGCAGCCTTGTAACACCAAGGTCATGGGTTCAGAACCCTGTGCTGGCCAGCCACCAAGAAAAAAAAAAGAATCATAGAAAAGGAAATTATGTTCAGTAAATAAAATGCTTAAAATTGATATTTTGAAGGTGGTACAGTAGTTGTTATTGATTAAATGAAACTGTTAGAATGTGAGATTAAGAAAGTTTATCCAAGACAGGTTATATAATACAAATCATTCAAAAGTGAGGAGGTAAATAAAACTAAGAGGCCAGGAAGTCCTGGTTCCAAACTTCTGCTCCTTCTGGACGTAAGCCCCACTAACTTCTCACCTTCCACTAGTCTACGCACCCCTCTTCGCCTACCTCTAAAAACACCCAGCTCACTCAGCAACTTTTACATGAATTTTATTAAAGTAAATTATTTTGCATAGGCATTTTGTTTTTTATAGATGTTATCAGTGGTTTGGAAAGATGAAAGAGATTGACATTACAGAGATGCCAAAAATTTTAAATATAATCTTTAAAAAGACTTGGGTTTTTTTTGTTTTTTTTTTAAAGGATGACTGGTTTGGGGATCTTAACCCTTGACTTGGTGTTGTCAGCACCATGCTCTCCCAAGTGAGCTAACCAGCCATCCCTATGTAGGGATCCAAACCCGTAGCCTTGGTGTTATCAGCATTACACTCTCCCAACTGAGCCACGGGCCGGCCCAAAACTTTGTTCTTAAAATGAAAGATAGAGATACTCAAGGAAGAGACAACTGCATGGATATTAGCATGTCTAAATATGACAAGACATGCCACAGCCATCTTGCAACCAGGGAGGAGCCAGCTTGAGAACAAGGCAACCACATGAGGTGACACAGCAGAAAGTGGAAAAAACTGGGCTGGCTGGTTAGCTCAGTGGGTTAGAGCGCAGTGTTGTTATACTGACTGGCCAGCTGCCAAAAAATAAAAATAAAAAAAAAGTAGAAAGAACCTGAGTCTTTGATGATGCTTTTGAGCTGATGAATTAAGCCTGGAGTATATATACTCTGGCCTTACTGTAAGGAATCTAAATGTCTTTACAGTTTAAATCAATGTTTCATTGTTTTCTGTAGAAATCCTTCTAACTGGTATAAGTATCTATTAACCCATTAACCCCACCACAACCCCACCTGATTCCTTAGGATGTTCTTTTATGCTTTTCTTGATTTTGCCTATTGAGAATAATAGAAAATCACCATCTGTGATTTTTCTGATTCCATCTCCTTGGCTATGACCTGGGGTCTCTCACTCACAATCACAGTTTATGATGCATGGGAAGCACCTAGAAGAGTAGGGGGTAGGTGGGTAAGATGAGATGTCTGGGATGGAGGTGACATGGGTCAGCACAGATGGGTAGGCAAGGTGCAGTGGGAAAGCTAAGCGGGAGATGGAAATGAAAATCAGAGAAGGCACCTCTGAAGCAGATCCTCAGAAAGCCTGTCTTGCGAACACATGGGCCACATTTTTTGGGAGAGTTATGGAACCCACACTACAGTAATGGCATCACTTAGATCCATACTCTTCTGTCAAGGGGAGAAATCAATGTTCATGAGATATCAAGGGGTTCTCATCATGCTAAATTCTTCAGAAACAGACCAAATACTGATATGTCTCGTGATGATATGATGATCTAAAAATGAGAGGGTTGATTTAAATTTTTCCTGTAAACATCCAAGAGATCCATGGTATTCTCTCTCAGCCTAGCACAAGTCCTGCAAACTAGAAGATGACCTTAACATTCACTCTAGGGTGGCTCTACCTAGTGACCTCTTGTCTTTCCTAAATGTCTTTATAAGGACATAGTAATATTCTACCATGAATTATATGAAAGCTGTTCACATGCATTAAGGAGTAAATATAACAAACAGGCTGCTCTTTGATGACTCTAGAGGTACATATTTACTCTTGGGCATTTGAGGAAAAAAAATTAATTCCACAATACATCATACTCATTTGAGTTTGAAACCATAAAGAGGAAGGAAGTAATCATTAGAGCAAAAATAGAGAATAGAAAAAACAATAGAATCAATGACACAAAAAAATGATTCTTTGAAAACATCAATGAAATTGACAAAACTTTAGCTAGATTAATTAAGAAAAAATAGAATACTCAAATTACTAAAATCAGAAAGGAAAGAAACAATGTACTTTATTTATAGGAATAAAAAGGATTATAAGGCTATACTATGAACAGCTATATACCAACAAATTGGAAAAAATCTAGACAAAATAGACAAATTCTTAGAAACACACAAATTATCAAAACTGATTCAAGAATAAAGAGTAAATCTGAACCGACCTATAACAAGTAAGGATACTGAATCAGAAAACAAACAAACAAAAAACTCCCAACAAAGAAAAACTGAGGAGAAGATCATTTTCCTGGTGAATTCTATCGAACATTTAAAGAAGATTTAACACTAATCCTTCTCAAAATCTTTCAAAAAGTAAAAGAGAACAGAACACTTCCTAACTCAATCTATGAAGCCAGCATTATTATCCTGATACCAAAGCTGGACAAAGACAACACAAGAAAAGAAAACTATAGACCAATATCCCTTATGAATGTAGATATGAAAATATGCCCCCAAATGCCTGTAAATCAAATTCAGCAGCATGTTAACAGTATTATACACCATGGCCAAGTGAGATTTATCCCCAAAATGCAGGAATGGTTCAACAAATAAAAATCAACCAAGGTAATACACCACATTAATAGAATCAATGGCAAAACCAACACATATCATCTCAATTGATGTTGAAAAAGCATATGACAAAATCCAATGCCCCCTCATAATAAAAGCACTCAATAAACCATGAATAGAAAGGAATTTTCTCAACATGATAAAGGCCATTTATTAAACATCTACAGCTAACATCATACTCAATGGGGAAAGACAAAAGTTTTTCTCTAAAATCAGGAATAAGACAAGGATGCCCGTTTTGCCACTTCTGTTCAGCATAGTACTGGCAATTCTAGCCAGACCAATTAGGCAAGAAAAAGAAATAAAGTTGTAGGACTCACACTTTCTGATAATCAAAACTTACTACAAAGCTACGATAGTCAAGGGGCCGGCCCGGTGGCGCACTGTATAGTGCGCCGCTTGGGAAGCACGACGGCGCTCCCGCCCGAGGGTTCGGATCCCACGTACAGACCGGCTCCCGCTCACTGGCTGAGCGAGGCGCGGGAGCAATGCCGAGGCTTGCGATCCCGTCGCCGGTCCCCGGTCCGGTACGGGGGCAACACTGAGGGTTGCAAACCGTTGCCGGACACGGAAAAAAGACAAAAAAAAAAAAACCTACGATAGTCAAAACAGTGTGTATCTGGCACATGGGTAGACATGTAGATGAACATAATAGAATTAAGAGCCCAGAACTAATACACCTATGGTCAATCAATTTTTGACAAGGGTGCCAAGACCACTCAATGGGGGAAAGGATAGTCTTTTCAACAAATGGTGTTGAGAAAACTGGTTATCCACATTCTAAAGAATAAAGTTGGATCTTTGCCTTACACAATACAAAAATTAATTCAAAATAGATCAAAAACCTAAACTTAAAAGCTATAAAACACTTAAAAGTTAAATGCTATAAAACTCTTACAAGAAAACAGGAAAAAATTAGAGGTTACCAGAGGCTGGAAGGAGGGAAGAATGGGAGTTACTGTTTGGGTACAGAGCTTCTGTTTGGGTGATAACAGGATTTGGGAAACATATAGCAGTGATGATTGCTCAACATTGTAAATATAATTAATACCTCTAAATTATACAGTTAAAGTGGTTAAAACGGTGAGTTGTATGTTATATATATTTTATCACAATTAAATAAAAGAGCTTGTGTTGCAAGTACATTGTTGGGACTATGAAATAATTCACCCACAGAATCGATGTTGTAAATAGTTGTTTGCTTCTCAATTTTGCCTGTTTAACCTAGAATAAATATTTGCCATGAAAGAGTAGTAAAATATTCTATCGGAATGTTGATAATTAATGAAAACCAAAAAAAATGTATTGAATCAGAAATAGTTTTACTTTATCTACTAGTGGTACCTAAAGAAAAGCAGTGGTGGAAAATGAGGAAATAGGAAGTTTTCTATTGATTCTGGGGAAATTTCAGGACAGTTTCGAGGTTAAATGTCTTGATTTTTTTTAATGACTGTGATAAGCTGAATAATGGCCTTCATTATTTCGATGTCCAAATTCCTGGAACCTTATATGGCAAAAGAGATTAAGCAAAAGTGATTAATTTCAGAGTCTTGAGATAGGAAAATTATCCTGTATTATTCGGTGGACCCAACGTAATCACAGGTGTCCTTTTAGAAAGACAAAGTGAGACTGAAAGAGAGGAAGAGAAGTTGATGGGACAATAGAAGCAGAGGTTGGCGTAATGAAGAGGCCAGAGCCAAGGTATGTGAGCAGCCTCTAGAAGCGGGAGCAGGCAAGGAAATGAATTCTCCTTCTAGATCCTCCAGAAAGAAAGGAGCCTTGCCAACCCATTTTAAACTTCTGATCTGCAGACCTATAAGGTGATAAATCTATGTTATTTTAAACCACTAATTTTGTTATAATTTGTTGCAGCAGCAATACAAAACTAACACAATGACTAATTTTACTTCCAAACTTATTGTTTCTCTTGCTTAAAACAGTTTTATCACAAGAACTATTTTTATATTAACCAGTTAAGATGATGGGTTTGAGAAGCCTTGTAAACTTGATGAAGCTAATGACGTAGATAATCTTAACTACCATTTACAATGCACTTGCCAAATACAAGGCATTGTGCTAAAAGCTATACATGTTGTATTCTTATTTTAAAAATCTTTACAGTCTTCTCAGGTAGATACCACTATATACTTTTACAGATGAAAACACAGAATCTATGAGGTGAAATAATTTATTTAAGGTCATACAGTGGTAGTGTAAATATACATGTGCTGAAAGAGAATAGGCAAGTCAGGAGTTAAGAAGCTATTTTTGTATTTCCTGCAATAAATTAAGGGTAGCTGTTATTAGTAATAGAATGAAAGTTTGAGAGAAAAGAAAAAAAAAATACACAGAAATGTCAAGTTAGGAAATTCCTTACGCTGGTTGGTTCAGTACAGCTTGGCCATAGTTTAGATGGAGTTTAGAGAAGCAATAGTCAACCAGCCATTTCTATGTTGGGTGTTTGAAAGTCAGATGCTTATAACCCTTAGGCATTCTTTTTTTTAACCTTTGTACTTGTAATTATGATCATGTTAATGTGTAGAACATCAGCCAAGAACCAGAACTAACTGCTCAACAGAACATACCATGGAGTGAGTACTGCCCACCCCTCAACCAAATATGTTTAATACAAGCTTTTTTAGCTGTTGGATCCCCAGGGAGGGAGATGTTTGTGTGATTGATTAGGGTGGCATATTATGGGGTGGAGTTGGGATTCAATCCCAGAACATAATTCCCAAGTTCTTGCTTTCTACGACCATGTTGCCTGAACACCATGGGCAGGAAGGAACAGGCCCAGGCAGTCAGGCCAGCTGGGATGTAAGGGGATGAGGACACCATGGCCCAGTAAGTGCACATGGTCCAGGAACCCGTCAGCCAAGGCAGGAGGAGCGAGAGTGAGCCCTGCTTCTGGGCTCACGGCCCAGCCTCCCCAAGAGGAGGCCCTTGTCCTCCTCTTCATTCTGCAGTCTATGCTTCTCCCAGAAGAGGTCAGGGCCACTGGGCCCGGGGGGTGGGGGGTGGGAGGACGAGGGTAGCAGCATACCTGGAGCAGGGTGCCCCTGATGAGTCTATGTAGGTGCCCTGGAATGCTGAGTAGTGGCCGACTGGGCACCCTGGGGCTCCATGAGGCCTCCACTTCTGACTATGGCATCTGCTATCATCTCCTGGGAGATCTGCACTGTTGGTTCATCCTGGCTGACACCTGGGCCCACCATGGTCTCATGGCCACTGTCAGAGGCAGCAGCAGCAGTGGGGGTAGCGGCCTGAGTTGACCACCCCTCTGAGGCCTGTGGGCAGACACAGCTCTTTCGAATATTGATGCCGCATACCAGGTGGCCCTCACATCCTTCTCATCCAGGTGGTAGTCCTGGGTGATACTGCTGCTAAGGTCTGAGATCTTACTGGTCTTCTCTAGGAACAGTGTCTGATGTGCACTTGGCCAGTTCATTGCTCTGGTATACGCTAAACAGCTCTGTCAGCTTCCTGAAGATGAGCACATGGATCTCCCGGGGTGTCATAGAGCCATGACCCATCTCGGGCAGGTCCAGGTCCAACTCATTAAAGGAGTAGTATTCCTCGGAGCTGCAGGGACTGCTGACAAGGGTGCTGGGCAGTCTGTGCCACATGGGTGGGGGCTCAGCCAGTGCCTCCCTGAAGCAAGAGTCCACGTCAGGGACCACAGAGCTGGAGATGAAGGTAATGCTCTCTGGCCCACAGTGACCAGGGTCCTTTGGGTCTGGTCTACAGGTGTGGAGGCTTGGTGGGGGCTGGGGTGGTTCATCATACGATTCTAGACATAGCTCCATTGGCCGCTCCCAGGGTCCCACATGTGGCAGCCCAGGTGATGGGTGGAGGTGTCCGGGGCCAGGCATAGCTCATTGCATGGTTTGCTGCCGCCAGACACCTGTCCCACCAGGTGAGCCGTCTCAGGCTCAGTCTCTCCCCCAACTCCTCACCACTCACCTCCACCTTAGGCATTCTTTTTTTTTTTTTCCTTTTTGTCTTTTTTACTGACCGGTAACGGGATCGCAACCC
>NW_007728889.1:152663-157860 GCF_000696425.1 Galeopterus variegatus | reverse complement strand
TGCTGCCGCCAGACACCTGTCCCACCAGGTGAGCCGTCTCAGGCTCAGTCTCTCCCCCAACTCCTCACCACTCACCTCCACCTTAGGCATTCTTTTTTTTTTTTTCCTTTTTGTCTTTTTTACTGACCGGTAACGGGATCGCAACCCTCGGTGTCGTGCCCGCACCTTGCTCAGCCAGTGAGCGGGAACCGGTCTCCACATGGGATCCGAACCCTTGGCCGGAGCGCCCCCGCACTCCCAAGCGGCGCACTCTCCAGTGCGCCACCAGGCCAGCCCACCTTGGGCATTCTTAAAAGAAGAATCTGTTTTAAAATTTCTGGGAAAAAAGTTATCTGTATTAATACTTCTTCATAATGAACATTGTGATGTTGCATATTAGGAACATGTATTATTTGTTGAAATTTTTTTATAATTGTTTATATAACCAAAATATTTAAGGTATGTTATACATATGCATTTTGCAAATGATAACAAATCTAAAGGAAATTCTTTGAAGTAAGAAGCAGTGGTGATTAATATTGGGCTACTTGTATTTATCCTCTCTGTTTTACTTTTGAATATAATAAATGTTTATTAAGAAACAAAATTTTTAAAGAGAGTTGATAAAAAAATTTGATGATTTGTGGTATAGATGAGAGATAGCTATTATTTAAAAATTAATAAACAAAGGCCTTTTTTGATTCTTAATGTTTGGGCTGATGAATTCAGTGGAGTTTCTGCCCTCCGACCAAATCCCAGTGATAAGTTATCTGTTCTTGACATGAGCAATAACTGGAGTACTCAGGATTAGGCAAAATATTAGATGTCACAGGACAGAGGAGGTAAATAAAGTATATAGTGATAAGGTGCTAGTCAGCTCAGAGTGGCTGTTTTAGATAGTGTAATACAGCAAAGTAGGAACTTGTAAGAAAGGAAAGGTACCAGGCAGGAGAAAAACATGTGCCCACATTAGCCAATGTCAGGAGCTGAAAACACTATTTTTAATTTTATCCTGAACATGAAATAACATCCTTATGAGAAATTGAACACTAAATAGACATGTGTTAAACTGATTTTTTTGCTTATTGACACGTGTCATTCATTCATTTATTTATTTAACAGCCATTTACTGAGTGGTTACTTGGTAGTTTTTAGGTCTCAGAATTCACCGAGGCAAACTTGGGAGGTAAAAATTCCATTCAAGTCATCTCACCTCTTTCTACTATGCTCTTTCTTGAGGCTTCAGCCTTCCCCTTCCTCCCTCAGGCTTTGGAGCTCAGAAACCGATAACCTGAAGGCTCCAGTGACAGGGGTGACAAGTCTGTTTAGGATGAAAGATGGCTGTGTTCGGAGGAAGAGAGAAAGTGTATGTTGAAGAAAGCAGCACATGAAATTAAGGTGGAATTAACGGTATTCTTCACATTGCTTCTGCTTTCCTGTTGTGTTGATATGCCTTGCTTTCATAATATGAAGAAAATAAGATACATATAGGAAAATAAACAATGAAAAGAGTGTGTTAAAATTGTTTCCTACCATTTCATTTTTTTTTTTTTTTCCCAATTCATTTTCAGTCAATCAGGCCTGCTTTGCTTGTTTGGCAATGTTCTTTAAATGTTTAAAAACATTTGCAATTGGTCAAAGGTTAATGTTTCCAATTACTGCAGGCTTTTAAAACTTTATGCACCATGCAAACGTTATGAGATAATAAACAATTTAAGCTGCTTCAAACTTTTAAGTATTGGACATTTAGGTTTGCTTTCAACTTTACTCAGTTACTGACAAAGCAGAGCAGATATAATTGGTTAATATTTTTAACCAAACATTGTGACTAAATCATTGCATTGCTTTGGGGTCTTGAAGGATAAAATAATATATCATGAAGGAAAACTAGAAGGTGGCAAAGCTAGACAATATATCATAAGGTGAAGATGTGTATAAAAGCTACACAATATATCATAAGGTGAAATCTACCTTGTACTGTACAACCAATAAATTGACTGATTTTAGTAGCAGGTTTAGATGGGTGAAAAGATCGGTCACAGATACCACTTGGACAAATAAAAGAGTTTACTTATCTGGAGAACACAGAAGAAAGTCAGCACAATCGAGATACATGGGCAACATTTTTCAAAACAGACCAAGATGTGCAGCTTTCTAGTCCTAAAAGCCTCCCCAGAGAATGCATACTTACAGATGATAATTTCGGTTTAGTGAAGGACCTATCAGATGCTCTGGAAGCAGGGAAGTCTCTCCAGATCTAGTCATGCATACATACATAAATACCTACGTACATGCATACAATGTTGGCATGTTCCTGCATGTAGCTCAGTCCAAGTACGTGTCAAAGACACCTTTAAGTGGCCAGGCTCACCTCCTCAGGTGCACATAATATAAGTGCAAGGTACAGGGTCCTCAGGCATAAACACAGTCTTCCTTTATCACTCTCAGGCTCTCGATCTAGTAAAGCCTGAAAACACTTGAAAGAAACACAGCAGGGGGTTTCCCAGCCCTCTCTAGGAGGCATTTGAGCAAGTGGTTAGACATAGAGTTCCCATAGCAGCCTGCATTTTCTTCTGTTGTGCTTACCACAATCAAAAGAAGTTAAGCTCCATGGGAATACTTTCAAGCTCATTCTGTAAGGCCAGCATTACACTCATACCAAAGCCAGAAAAAGATACAACAACAACAAAAAAAACTACAAACCAATATTCCTAATGAACACAGATGCAAAAATCCTCAAAAATACTAACAAACAGAATCCAACAACACATTAAATAAATCATTCACCATGATCAAGTGGGATTCATCGCAGGTGTGCAAGGATGGTTCAACATAAGCAAATCAATAAATATGATACATCACATCAAGAGAATGAAGGAAAAAAATATATGATCATTTCATCATATGCAGAAAAAGCATTTGATAAAATCCAACACCACTTAATGACAAAAACACTCAACAAATTAGGAATAAAAGGAATGTATCTCAACACAATAAAGGCCATATATGACAAACCCCAAGCTAATATCATACTGAATGGACAAAAATTAAAGGCCTTTCCTCTAATCTGGATCTAGACAAGAATGCCCACTTTCTCCACTCATATTCAACATAGTACTGGAAGTTCTAGCCAGCACAATAAGGCAAGAGAGAGCAATAAAGACCATCCAAATTGGAAAGGAGGAAGTCAAACTCTCCCTATTTTCAGATGATATAATCTTATACATAGGAAACTCTAAAAACTCCACCAAAAAATTACTAGAATGAATAAATGAATTCAGTACAGTGTCAGGATACAAAATCAACACTCAAAACTCAATAGCCTTCCTATACACCAATAATGAAATAGCTGAAGAAGAAATCAAGAATGTAATCTCATTGACAATAGCTCCAAAAAAAGGAAAATACCCAGTAGTAAATTCAACCAAGGTGAAAGATTTCTACCATAAAAATTATAAAACACTGGTGAAAAAAACTGAAGAGGACACAAATAAATGAAAAGATATCCTGTGTTCTTGGGTTGGAAGAACTAACATCATCAAAATGTCCACATTATCCAAAGCAATCTACACATTCAATGAAATCTCTATCAAAATACCAATGACATTCTTCACAGAAATGGAAAAATAATCTTAAAATTTCTGTGGCCACAAAAGCTATAGCTAAGGCAATTTTGAACAAAAAGAACAAAGTTGAAGACCTCATACTTCCTGACCTCAAAATATACTGTAAAGCTGTAGTAACCAAAACAGCATGATACTGACATAAAAATAGACAAATAGAAAAAAAATAGAGAGCCCAGAAATAAACCCACGCACTTACAGCCAACTGATTTTCCACGAAGGTGCCAAGAATATACAGTTAGGAAGGACAGCCTCTTTAATAAATGGTGCCAGAAAACTGGATGTCCACGTGTGGAAAATTGAAACCAGACCACCATCTCTCACCATACACAAAATCAACTTGAAATGGATTAAAGACCTAAATTTAATCCTTGAGAATATGAAACTACTAAAATAAAACATACGGGAAACACTACACAAAATGGGCATGGACAGTGCTTTTTTGAGAGAGACTACAAAGGCACAGGCAAGTAAAGCAAAAATACACAAATGGGACTACACCAAACTAAAAAGCTTCTGCATAACAAGGGATACTATCAACAAAAATGAAGAGACAACCTACAGAATGGGAGGAAATGTTTGCAAACTACATATCAAATAAGGAGCTAATATCAGAATATATAAGGAACACAAACAACTCAATAGCAAAAAAACAAATAACCCAACTAAAAAATGTGCAAATAACCTGAACAGACATTTCTCAAAAGAAGACATGCAAATGGCCAACAATCACATGTAAAAATGCTCAACATCACTAATCATCAGTGAAATGTAAATCAAAACCACAATGAGACTTCATTTCACTCCAATTAGAATGGTTATTATCCAAAAAAAAAAAAAAAGAGAAGAAAATAACAAATGCTGGTAAGTATGTGGAGAAAAGAGAGCTCTCTTACATTGCTGCTGGGAATTTAATATGGTACAGCAATTGTGGAAAAGAGTGTAGAAGTTCATCAGAGGACTAGAAATTGAACTGTCTTATGACCCAGCTATCCCACTACTAGGTATATACCCAAAGGAAATGAAATCAGTATATCAAAGAGACACCTGCACTCCCATATTCATGGCAACACTATTCACAATAGCCAAGAGAAGGAATCAATCTAAATGCCCATCAACAGATGAATGGATTTAAAAACTGAGGTATATATACTTCTGGCCTATTCCCTCCTTTTGGAATGGGAATGTATACCCAATGTCTGTTCCACCATTGTATCTTGGCAGCAGATAAATTTGGTTTCGACTTTTACAGGCTCACAGCTGGAAGCACTTTTGCTTTTCATCTCGGATGAGACTTTGGACTTTGGACTTCTAAGTTGGTGCTGGAGCAAGCTAAGACTTTTGGGACTGTTGGGACAGAATGATTGTATTTTGTATGTGAGAGTGACATGAGTTTTGGGGGGCCAGGGGCAGAATGATGGAGTTTGGATGTGCTGTCCCCTCCAAAACTCATGTGGAAATTTGATCTCCAATGTGGCAGTGTTGGAAACTGATTTGGTCATGGGGGTGGATCCCTCATGAATGGATTAATGCTCTCCCTGGGGGAGGGGGGATTAATGAGTGAGTTCTTGCTCTGTCAGTTCCCATGAGAGCTC
>NW_007728889.1:150785-152448 GCF_000696425.1 Galeopterus variegatus | reverse complement strand
CATGAATGGATTAATGCTCTCCCTGGGGGAGGGGGGATTAATGAGTGAGTTCTTGCTCTGTCAGTTCCCATGAGAGCTCGTTGCTTAAAAAGACCCTGGCACCTCCTCTCTCTCTCTCTTGCTTCCTCTCGCCATGTGATCTGCTTGTCCCGCCGGCTGCCTTGCTTCCTCTCACCGTGTGATCTGCTTGTACCCACCAGCTGCCTGCCACTTTCCACCATGAGTAGAAGCAGCCTGAGGCCCATGCCAGACTCAGCTGTCCCAGAATCATAAGCCAAATAAACCTCTCTCCTTTATAAATTACCCAGTCTCGCGCATTTCTGTTATAGCAACACAAAATGGACTAAAACATATACACAATGGAATACCATTCAGCCGTAAAAAAAAAGAAAAGAAAAGAAAAGAAAAGAAATCCTACCTATCATTTGTAGCAACATGAGTGGAATTGGAGACCATCTTGTTAAGTAAAGTCTGTCAGGCAAAGAAAGACAAATACTGCATGCTCTCACTCATAGTTGAAATTTAAAAGAAAAAAAAATGATTTTCACAGCAGTAAAGTAATGGTTAGCAGAGGCCAGGAGGGGAGGGGAGGTGAGAGAAAGGGGCAGTAGGGACTAATGAGTATAAAACTATGCTGTTAACTCTAAGTGAATCAATGCATAGGACATGCATGTATTGAAACAACAAATTGTATCCCACAAATTTGTACAAGTAAATGTTAAAATTACAAAAAAAAGCAGATTTTTTTTAAAGTTAAGCTCCATTAAGACAAGGGTTTCCATCAGTTTTACACATTGCTGTATTGCTGATGTTTAGAACAATGCCTGATACATGATAATAACTCAATAAATATTTGTCAATAAATAAGTGAATGAGTTGGAGGTTACATACATAATGTATTTCTTCTCCCCTGGACGATAAATTCCACAGGAAAAGGAATATTTTATGTTGTTTACTTTTTTTTTTTTTAAAAGATGACCGGTAAGGGGATCTTAACCCTTGACTTGGTATTGTCAGAACCATGCTTTCCAAAGTGAGCTAACCGGCCATCCCTATATAGGGATCCGAACCCGTGGCCTTGGTGTTATCAGCACCACACTCTCCCAAGTGAGCCACGGGCTGGCCCTATGTTATTTACTTCTACATCTCTTATACCTATCACAGTGTCTGCCTCATAAAGGTGTTGCGTAGATTTTTAGTAAGCTAGCAAATGTCTGCATAAATGAAATTCAGTAAAATCCATTCAACTAAGATTCAAGTAAACAATAATTACACATTCTTATTTCAAGACCTCCTTGACAATAAATCTTTAGTGCCAAATAACAGTCCAATAACGTGTCCTCTCAGCTTCTAGGACCAAACGTTTTGCTTATCTCAACAACATGTGTTCAAAATGCCCAATTCAATCTTGTCTTTGCAAAGAAATTTGTTTTCCTGGATGATGCCAAAACATGTAGGAATATACATGTTTTCCTGTTCTCCCCTTTTCTTTCATAAATTGCTGTTGACTTTTTAACTTTGATTGATGGTTTGGAATTTATAATAAAAATGAAAATACTGGGCCGAGCCCGTGGCACACTCGGGAGAGTGCGGTGCTGGGAGTGCAGCAGCTCTCCTGCCAGTGCGGCTGGTCTCAGACAGGACAAAAAAAAAAAAAAAAAAA
>NW_007728889.1:134516-150545 GCF_000696425.1 Galeopterus variegatus | reverse complement strand
AAAAAAGAAAAAAAAAAAAAAAAAAAAAGAAAATGCTGACAAGGTCTTTGGCTCTAGTAACAAGAAGTATTACAGATAACTCAGAGAATAAAGCTGCCCTGCATTACATTAAAATTCATCTCTTGGAAAATGATATAATATGGTTGACTGGAGATGAAGGTAATTTATCAATTTATTTGGTTGAGGCATATTCCATGATCATAATTTTTCTAAAATCAAATCTGAATATATAACGATTTGGAACACCTTAGTGCTAAGCCTTATCACTTGGCTGAACCCCTTTTATCAAATTGGAACTCTAAAATTATCCACTATCACTTATCTCAATGATATAATACATCAATGGCCTGCTTTGTCTCATTTCTTTTCATAATTCATTCTTTATTACCTAAAGTGTTTACCATAAAAGTGAGTGAAACTTAAAGGCAAGGAAAAATAATGCAATTAGAATTAAAGAGAAATGACTCAGAGGATGGGAGCCATCGGTTCAGGAAGAGTGAATGAAGAAGTTATAGGAGAATTTTATAATGTTTAGTTATTAAATCTTGGTAAAGCCCAAACTCTTTCTGCATATATAAAGATATAGTTGCATTATTTACATAGATATATTCTGGGATTACAGCAAAGTTGGAAGTCTCTATAGAGGAAAATGGGCATTCCAGGACAAGCATATTAGAATCCTCTGAAGTAGAAGTGTTGGGATGGTCTCACAGAGAAGAGAGAGAATATGGGATATTTTAACTGTCATTGAGGACTTCCTCTAATATAGGGTATATTTGTGATACCAGGTTTTTAATCACAGATTATAGAACTAGAAAAAACCTCAAGTGATTATTCAATTCATTCCTCATTCTTTCACCTCTGAAACATTTCATAGGTACATAGTGCATATAACAATAAATTTTAAAACAGGGAGATGCTACAACCCCTCTTAGTAACCTGTAGGTGTATTCGACCCTCATTCCTTTTTTTATTATACATTTCCAGAGGATTACACTTCTAAAATGTCTTCCGAATTCCTGATCTCCTTACCCTTTCTTTGCCATCGCCCTGTCATCTTTCACAGAGACTATTCAGGTAGCTTCCAAAATGGTATCCCTGTTTATAGGTTTTTCCCTATTCAATATATCCTCCATCCTGCTGCTACTTATATTTCTAAGTAAATAGTGAATCATGTGACTCCCCTACATACAAATATTTGGTGGCACACTGCTGCTTATATTTAAAATTTCTCTAAATACTTAACACAGCATTCAATGTGACCTAACCAACCCTTCTAGCTTCATTCAGTAACCAACTCCCACCCATTACCATATTGAAACAGGAAATATTCTTTAAACATACGGTACTTTTTGTTTTCAAGGCATTACAATTCCTCCCACCAAAAATGCTCTCTCTCCAACCCTCTTCTTGCTCCTTTGCTTGTGGAAATTTTACTGCTCCAACACAGTAGCTTAAATGTCATCTCCTATGTGACACTTTCTTGGGTCCCCATCCTCAAAAGGAACTGTTATTTCCCCTATGATTCTTTGCTTTACCACATATATCATATTTACCATAGCACTGAGCACTGTGAATTTAAATGAGACAAAGACTGTCAAACTCTTGGTTTGAATAAGGAATGTAACAGAGTCATGGGTTTATTATTCTTTTATACATAAACAGAGGACATTATGAAGCTCTTCATGCTTAGTGAAAAAGCCTTGCAAGCATTTGACTTTTTGTAAAAGACAGATCAATTTATTTATTTTTATTGAAAAATAATTGATTATACATAATTGTGGGGTACAGAGTTGAATATCAATACCTGCGTACAATGTGTGATGATCAAATCAGGATAATTAGCATGTTCATTATTACAGAACATACTCATTCCTTGTGTCCATTAACCAATTTATCGCTAGCCCCCCTCTCCCTTCCCTTTTCCCACCTCTAGTAGCCACAGCTCTGTTCGAGAGGTCAATTTAAATGTTATTACTTGAGCAAGAAATTATTATATAAGTGTACCAATCATAATTACAGACTTTTGCAATCATAAGGCTCTTCTCACAGAATATAACATCATACACAGAAGTCCAGGTGTCATAAAAGACTTTTCTGTTAAACAGAGAACAGAAGATTAGAATAGGATTGTGTGTTTTTTACACAAGTCATCACATTGGGTAAGAGATTAAGAGTGATACTTTTGTGAATGTCCTAAATTCTCTATCAGAACTGGCTTCATAATATGGGATAATGACTTCTCTTTTGCAGTTCTAAGAGAAGAAGGAACATTTTCTTCCTTTCTTTCTGAGATTCTTGTCATGAGCTGCATTCTCAAAGCTATTTGATTAATTAGAGAATAGTGCAGGCTTTGGAATCTTAAAACTTCTAATATGGCAAAAAAAAAAAAAAGAGCAGGATCGATTTTTAACAAATGTAATATTAGGCATATAATGATCTACTTCCACATCAGAATCTATTCCCCATTGCGTTAGAACTCCTAAAAGATTGATCCTTCATATTATTTAACCTTGTATTTTCCACCCCAACACAAAAAAATTGTTTAAATATTTGAATATTTTGAGAAGTGTAACCAAAATGTACCCTTGTCTGTCAAAGGAAAGAAAATATAATCAATCACCTTTCTATCCATTAGTCAAGTCTCCAGTGAAATATATGATTCACAAAGACCAATTTGTGAATTGAATTTTTGAAGTCTGATCCAGAGTGAGTATCTAGCGCATTTCCTGGAACAAGTTCAGATTTAATATGGACCTCAAGGGAGACTAACTCAAAAGACTTCATGCAATCCTGTCAATGTTTTCTCTTAGTTGAGCAGGTTACATCATATTCAAGCAAACGCTAGACTAAGGAGTATAAAGTAATCAATACCTGTATTCAGATTTCTTTATTCCTTTTGCAATGCTTCCTTTCTTTGGCACTAGCATATACTCAGCTCAGGGGACTTGCTTAAGTTTGGAGTCTTCCAATGTAGAGTCTTACCAGTCCATGGTAGCATCCCAAACCTAAGATCATTCTTTACACTTGATAGAACTTACTGATGTTTCCTGTTCTCCCAGTGTTCTGCTAGCTGACCAGCTAATGTGATAAATTGAGCTAAAGCTGATATTTATCTGAGGTGACATTTGCATTCGGAACGAGATCCATTAGATGATGAATGTGGAATGTATCAGGACCAGTAGAGCCATTTTCTGTTGAGGGGCGGGGGAAGTTTTTTTGGGATCCTTAAAAATCTCAGTTTCCTAGCCTACTATTTAGACTGGCTTTGGCATTAACTCCCTCATTTCTTTTTCCTCAGAATTTCTTTTTGTAGGGGCCGGCCCATGGCTCACTTGGGAGAGTGTGGTGATGATCAAACCAAGGCCAAGGGTTCAGATCCCTATATAGGGATGGCGGGTTAGCTCACTTGGGACAGCATGGTGCTGACAACACCAATTCAAGGGTTAAGATCCCTTTACCAGTCATCTTTTAAAAAAAGAAAAAAAAAAAAAGAATTTATTTTTGTGGGCATAAGTAACAGTAATGGAGTCCCTGTAATCTTTTCTCATCAATGTACGTAGGTAGCCCATGAGTAAACTTTTCAATATAAATACTCCTGTGTCAGTCTGTGAGAGACCTGATTACCAAACACACTTAGCAACAAAAACCAGGCAATCTTCAGACATCAGCTCAAACTGAAATAATTTACAAGGGACAAATCAATAATGCATGTTAGATGGCCGACAAAGTGAATCCACTTCTGAACTTTCCTATTTCCACTTTAAGAACAACCTTGGAAAACAGTGTAACTTCAGCACTATACACTTAAAAATAAAGGGAGAGGTGGTTCAGTCTTAAACGACATTATCTCAGCCAGTCACACATGAACATCCAGAAGAAGCCACAGTCCTTTAAGTCAAGTTTCAGTCGTGTCTTCCAAACCATGCAAAGTTCACAGGAAATTATGGCATTTTCTTTAACCTGTCCCAGTCCTTCAAGAGGCATGGCTCCTTCAGTCTAATCTCTCAAGGCCACCCACTGCCCTAAACTAAAGGTTACATAGTGAAAGGTAAATTTCCTTTCACCCATGATCCCCATAATCTTGTTTCCTTCCCTAGTGGCAAGCGTAGTTTCCAATTTTTAAAGAAATATATTGTGTATATGCGTAAACAAATGCACATGTTGTATTAGTTACCTACTGTGTATCTACTATATTAGTTAGTTACTGTGTAACAAATTACCCCCAAACAACAAACATTTATTATCTCACATTTTCTGTGGGTCAGGAATCCAGTGGCTTAGGAATCCTAGCTCGGCCCTCCAGCTCTGGGTCTTTCACAAGGTTGCAGTCAACTCTCAGCTGGTGCTGCAGTCACCTCATAGCTCTGCTCTGTAGGATCTGCTTTCAAACTCACTCAGAGGGTTGCTGGCTGGATTTAGTTCCTCACATGTTGTTAGGCTGAAGGCCTCATTTCTTCACTGGTTTTTGGCCTGAGGCTTCCTGCAGTTTCTTGCTCCATGGGCCTCTGGATAGCACCTCACAGCATGGCAGCTGGCTTCATCAGAGTGAACAAGAATGGAGTCAGAAAAGGCAAGCAAGACAAGAAGACAAAATTTTTTGGTAATCTCATCTCAGAGCTGACATCGTATCACTTTTGCTGTGTCAGTTCATTAGAAGCAAGTCACTGGGTTGAACTCACACTCCAGGGGTGGGGTTCACATATGAGCACAGATATCAGGTTTGGAAATCACTGGGGGCCATCATACAAGCTGCCCACCACACAAGTCTGTACTATGCTTGTATCTATAGATGCCTTTTTTTAAAAGCACAAAGTTCCATACCTTGCTTTCATCATGGAACAGTGTATCTTGGAGCAATTTCCAAGTCAATACATAAAGATCCCCCTCATTCTTCCAACAGCTGCATAGCATTTCAGCCCTACCGCCACACAGAGCATTTTTTGGATGTACCATACCTTATTAAAAGTCCTATATTGATGGACAATTCTGGCATTTTTGGTCTTTTGCTGCAATGATTTTTGCTACACCCTTTCTTTACTTTTGTGAGAGTGCATCTGAGAAATAAAGTCCTGTGAGTGGAATTGCTGGGTCAGAGGGTATGTGCACTCCACATTTTGGTAGCTGTGGCCACATTGCCATCCAAAGGAGATTATATCAATTTATTTTCCAACCCATAAGTATAAGAATTGTCTACTTATCCACAGCTTTTTGAGTCATTTTTTTTCACAAGTTTTAATGAAAAAGGAGAAGAGAAATCACAAGAGAAGAACTAAAAATCAAGTCTAGCAAACCAGACAGATTGTGGTAAATAATGTTTATTAATTTTAAATGGAGCAAGGCTCTGCTATTTGTTTAATTTGATCTGGATTTACCAGGGCTTTTTCCTAGTAAAATACACAAATGAAAGCAGAGGCCCCTGAGTTTAGGCCCCAGTATCCTGGTGACCTGTTCTGTCTCCTGTCCCTATAACCTTAGATAATGCTTCTCCCGCTGAGGGTTGTGCGGCTTTCTCAACAGAATTCAATAGTTAGCTTATCAGAGTCCAACTATACCTTAGAATCTCCTAAGGAGTTTTTCGAATATACTAACGTCTGGGCCCCATCCCCGGAGAGTCTGATTTGTTTGGTCTGGGGTGAGGCGTTAGGCACTTTTTTCCCCCACTTAAAATTTCCCCTGTTCAAGCTGAGAACCACTGCTCTGCTTTGCTCCTCTAGCCCAAGGTCCCACTTCTTTATCCGATTAACCGTGCCAGTCACTCAGTTCCACAGGTTCCACTCTCAGTGGGGTGGGAGTCTCTAGAAACTTCTGATAGTTTTAAAACCATCAGTTTTCTCGTTTTGACTAGACAGAACTCCTCTTAGCATTTCTTCTCTTTGTTATAACACTGAAACAGCCACAGTCTCTTCAACCATCTTGAATTGCTTGACCAAGCCTACCCTTTCATTACCCTGACCCCAATACTTGTCCATTTAGCCTTTGAATTTGATCCTGTACTAACCTGACTAGCATATTTCTAGGCCAAGTAAACATGCCTTCGTTTAGTCCTCTGTAATTGTCCTGCAGATTTTGAGAAGGGAACATTGACTTCCTAGTCTACAATTAAGAAATTGAAGCCCTGCAAAAGTTTGCTTGTTTATTACACACCTGGATCCAAATTACTATATTGGTAGCCTTTGGATTGGCCCTCAAAGTCAAAAAGTTTAATATGTAAATTCTTTTTTGGTGTTCCCCAGAACTCCCTAAGAAGTCACCAGCAGCATTCTTTTGGAATTTAAAAAAACTGAGGAGTTCGTCAGATATAATCATCAAAAATGTGAAGTGCTATTGTTTACATGTTATATTTTTTGTTATTTTTATTGCTGTGTAGTTCCTATTTTGTTTAATGAATTTAACTTTAAACGAAGTTCTGTTTTGTTTTCGTTTTTGTTTTGAATACTGCCATCCAAATAAAAACTGGGCTAATTTGTTGAAACGATGTCTATTAGCTTAAGAAGAGAATTGTTAGATGTGGCCTAGAAGAAAGAACTTGGTGTTCACTGTAACTATCGAGGAAAGGCTCTTCAGAAGCCACCTGGGATCCTTTGCCGGAATGAGGGGGTGCCACAGGCATTGACCACACCCCGCTCCTGCCTCCTCCTCCCACCCCAGACACACACAACTCCTGATTTCTAGTCCAGAGACTCAATTTTCCCCTCCCCTTTTCCCTCTCCCCTTCCCCCCAACTGCTCCACAACATCTTAGAATGTAAAAAAAATTATAATAATAAATAAATTTTTAAAAGTCTCTTTTCCATGTGTGTTCTATAATAAAGTAATATGCTACATTTCAGGGCTATGGTTTTAAATTTAAATAAAATAAGGCCCTTGGGGTTTAGAATTGGAAATACACAACTAGGTCTGCTGGAGTAAGTCTTTTGGGTAAGCCTTTTGGGGCAGGTAATGGAAAAAGTCCTTTTGCTTGTAGTAAGTGACTGTGGACAAGTTACTTGCCCTCTGTAAGCCTCGACTTCCTCATCTGTCAAATGGGGTATTATTAGCTCTATTGCAGGATGGTTGGGAGAATTAAATGAGATAAGGAATATCTGTAAAGTACGTGGCATTTAGCAGGCCTTCAATAAATGGAAACTAATGTTATTGTTTATATCCCAAAATAACAATGTATGAGTTTATAAACTCACTATAGTCGTAGCTTTAAAATATTGTCTATACTATATATCTAAGGCAGTTTTTCTTATAATCACAAATTTCCTAATACTAAGTAGAGTTCTGAAACCTAAGAAGCAAAATAACAGCGGGGAACATGTCAGTGTACCTGAGCCACCTGGACTTTTTATCATTTTCTGGAAGACACCGTCTCCTTCTCACCTCCAGGCTTTCGTACATATTTTCATTCCCATCGGCCTGGAAAGCTCTTCCCCAAGCTGTCCACGTGGATGACTTCTCATCCTTTAGCTGTCAGTTTAATGTCATCTCCTCAGAGAGGCCCTTCATCATCTCAGCTCTATCAGGCTCTCCCTTCCTCTAGTAACTATTACACTGTCCTGTATATTTTCTTCAGAGAGGTTATCACAACCTAAAATACTTCATCAGAGAGGCCCTTCATCATCTCAGCTCTATCAGGCTCTCCCTTCCTCTAGTAACTATTACAGTGTCCTGTATATTTTCTTCAGAGAGGTTATCACAACCTAAAATACTTCATTTTTTTTTGTTTACTTGTTTACTATCAGTCTCTCCCACTAAGCTCCAAGGATACGGTCAAGAACCATGTCTATCTTCTGTAATATTGAAGACCTACTGCCTAACACTGTGCCTGGTACGTGTTGAATCATCAATAAATACTTTTTGAGAGAATTCATTAATAAATATTGCTCCAGGCCCTCCATTTTATAGATGAGGAAGTTGTGGTTAAAATGTGACTAATGTCACAGAAATAGTAAGAAAGCCAAGCTTCCAAGAGTCATTCCAGGGATCTTGCCAGGGTATTAAATCCTATGTCACCAGACAGTGCCATTATATCCACAAGCTCTCCCTTTCCTAACTTTGTGTCTTACCATCTCGATCCAGCACCCTTGGGATCCACTTCCAGGCATATTCTCCAGGTTCCTGCTTGTGTATATAAGCCAGATCTTTCAGATCCTTTGCCATATATTCACCTCCTCCCTTATCCTAAGCTTATCCAGTTGGATCAGACTGAAATTTGATCCTACTACTGACTGGTAGCCAGGAAAGAAGTGGGAGCAGATTCCAAGCAAGGCCAGCATTGCTTTGTAAGACACCTGACTCATCTGAAGCTTCTATAAAGTTTTCAAGCAAAGAGAGGGTCTTCTAACTTCCAGCAGAGGAGTGGGCCACCTCTGTAGGCCCAGAGTGTTCAGGAGAAGCTGGATGACCAAGATCCTTAAGAGGGTCTCCAATTTTCACTGTCCCACTTCTTTCCTATCATGGCCCTGACGCCATTTAAGGGGACTTGCCCAGCCTGAGAACTCACCTTCTCTGAAGTTCTGCCACTCTTAATTAAGGCTTGTGACTGGTCTTCAGTTCAGTCTGGCTGCTGCCTACCAGATATGAGGGTCTCTTTAAAGGCTGATAAGAAGGCCCCTTCGACTCTCACACTTGGGATTAAATTGGTGCTTAATAGATCTGATCCTATCATGTATACTTCTCAGTATATCAGTGGTACTTAGCAGCAGCCTCCGGGTCTCTTTAAAGGCTGATAAGAAGGCCCCTTCGACTCTCACACTTGGGATTAAATTGGTGATTAATAGATCTGATCCTATCATGTATACTTCTCAGTATATCAGTGGTACTTAGCAGCAGCCTCTCAATTCAATGGTATTTCAATTTCTCTTTCTCCTGTACTTTCAGATACTAGATACATCACAGAAATTAATGTATTCCATTCTACCTATATCCTCTCTTGGTTCACCACAAGTGCAAGTGTTAGCAATTGCACTGTAGCAGCATGCCAGAGACTATCTCCAGTGAAGAGAACCTCGTTGAAATGGCTGGTGAGTGGGCAAACTCCAGAATCTCATCATTAGACAGATTTATAGGCCTCCTTCTGGTATCAGCTGTCTTAGGTTGGACCCCTGAAGCTGACCCCAAGACCTAGATTCCTGCCCAGGTAAGTGACTGAGGGAGCACTCTCAGAAGAAATCTGAAGGGGAAAGGGGGAAGCAGAATAGGACAGGACAAGAATGTGGAAAAATGTGGAAAAGCTTCATTTGAAGTCTAGCCTCAGCCTGAACTCACACGGAGTTCTGGAATGTGAGTAGCACCACAGTTTTGCACCACTATATCAGTCACTGGCTGTGAGCTACCCCTGGGGGGAGGGCGTAACCCTCTAGACATTTCCTGGAATTGTTGGGTTGAAGGCAATGCTCAAGAGAGGAGTGTGAACTATTAGTGGCCAACACTGTCTCAGCAGCTAGGGGATGGGTCCACCAGCCCAGTGAAGGGTGGATTCTGGGCAGGGCATTGAAAGCATCTTTGATAAATATGTACTTCAGTAGGAGGAACTTTGAATGGAAAAAGAAAGAGTCAGATGCAAGAAGAAATGGTGAGCCAAGAAATTTATAAACATTGGGGTATATCTAAATAAGCACTCTTATAAACAATAACACCAGGAATGATGGCTGATTTGAGGATGGGACTATAACTAAAAGGTGGAATTTAAACAATGAACATTAAAAGGAAATATGAGGTAATTAGTATTAAGGTTTCTAAAGCTCTTGTATTCTAAAGCCCTGAGGTGAAGCGTAAAGATATTCATTAAATTTAGACTTTGTTATATCAGGTTATGCTTGTTAAAAATCTAATGGAGCTTCCAGGTGTAGAGAGTAAATGAAACACATGCCTCAAATTTGGTCCTCCCAAATCCAGTTAAAATGACAGTGAATTTTTTAAAGACCTACATGGGGGAAGAAACAACAATAACAAAATTTTGGAAATTTCAGAGATGATGGATGTGTGATTAATGACTTAGCAGAGTCCCCAAATTAAAGTACTAAACCAGCAGCAGAAAAGCCAAAAAGCAACTTGTTTTATACTAAAGAACCTCAAAGTCTCTGGAATTGGCAGCTTCAGATTCTTTTGGAAGTGGGGTAAAGAGGAGAGACTGAAATAAGAATGATTCATTGAAAGTTTATTTAAGAAACAGTTGTTATGGAGCCAAGCGGAGTCCGTGCCCTGGGAAAGCCAATGACGGAAGCACATGTTTTTGCAGTAGAGAAAGTTTAATCACAAGGTGGCCATTGTGAAAGGCCAGAGATTAGCATCTCAGATATGCCTTCCCCACAATGTGGCAGGTGGTATATTTAGGGGGAAGTGGTTAGGGTGGTGAGTGGGTGGGGGATCGTGGTTGGTTAAAGGATGTGAAGGCGTCCCTCAGGGATCTGGGACTTCAGAAGCCTCTGCACAGTCTGAAGATCCTGTGTCTGGAGGTGGTCCCTCGCCCTGTGACGTCAAAGGTGACATTCGCTCAGGCCTGGTAGAGATGTTGCAGGCTCAGTAGGCCTAGCCCAGTTTGGGTTGGGCCAACCTACCCTCAATGAAAAAAAACAGACACACACAACTCCTGATTTCTAGTCCAGAGACTCAATTTTAAATAGCAGATTGGAAGAAATAGAATGAAGTTAGTTATGGAAATTTACTGAAAGGACGAGCAATTTAAAAAGGGAATTAAATTTTAACTGAAAGCCACGGTTACACAGTCAGATTGCCAGATCTTTTCCAACTGTGAGAAGCTGCACTACCGCTTCTCTTTCACTGCAGGTGTATTTGCAGGAGAAAGTAAACAGTTTCTGGCCTGTAGATCCCAAACAGAGTTGTAGTGGAGGCCACCTTATTGGAAAAAAGCAAGATTAAGAAACGTATGCCAAGCCCTCTCCACCCACTATCTTCCTCCACACAGCTCCAGAATACTAGCAGCAGACCTTGCTTCTTCAGACAGGAGATTAGAAGAATCTTATCTCATCAGCCCAGGAGGAAAAAATTCAAAACATCAGTGGTCCCCTAACTATGCTGCCCAGACTTGCCATCTTCACGGCAATTAAAATGAAAAATTAAACCAAGAAAGTGAAAGGCCAGGGATACAGGACAGGAAATGCACCCAGGAAAGTGAAGATGCCCTGGACTATGGTGAGGGACAGCCCCAAGCTGACAGCTGTGCATCAGTTATAAAGACTGGCAGAAAAGCCATCAGAAGAATCAGAAAGATATTTCATCAGGAAGGCGAAATCAATGCATCTGAACATCTTAAGAGAAGATGTAGAGAACTGGCAAAAAGTTTGAGATTAAATTAGTGATAATACATAGAAAGCTAATCAAATAATAAAACAAGACAATTCGTTCCAGGGCAAGCAAAAGGCTGTTCAGGAAAGAAAAATTAATCATAGTTTCCTACATGGCTCAGCTGTGAATAGTTTGTCCATAGTTATATTAATGTAAACACACTGATTAATATCAGAAGTACATACATGGCCATCTTGTGAGAGTGTGAAAGAGGTAAGAAGGCGCATGTGTGGTGGGAGCAGTTGTCTGCCATAGTGGGAAGTCAATAAATAATACCGAAAACTGGAAAATCAAGAAATATATGCAAGTGAATGTTCTTTAGAGACATAGAAGTAGACACCAATATGACCAGTAAGAGAAATGCAAATGACTGATTGTTTCAGGGAAAGGGAGGAGGGATATAAGACAGATGTTTTTCCCAGTAAATCATGAAGACATTTTCAATTATGTGCTTTTTAAAATTTTGATAAAATAAAATCTAAATATAAAGACAAAGATGGAATGGTAACAAAATAAAACTTTCAATTAAAAATATTTTAATGGCTGGCAACTACTAAAAGAATGTGAAGGAAACATATAACTACCAAACCAGTATTAGAGGAAAAGAGGAAAAAAAAAAAATCTTGATCAATCTCTTAGAAAACAGGAAAGGAGAACAGAAGAAGCAAAACAGAAGCATAGTAATTAAAGACCAGGCAAGCCTTGGAAGAAGAAAGGGATTAAAAAGAATAAATGGACAGATGTGACAGTCTTCAGCCAAATGAACCGATTCCCAGCAGTGACAGATAAGAATTCAAGCACCGCAGGCCGCGATGGCCCTCAGAAAAAGGAAAAGTGGTAAGAAAACCACTCAGAATGGGGCCCAGGCACTGGGCAGCAGGTGGTGCTGTCCACATGGATAGCAAGGTTGCTGTGCAGAGCAGCAACACAGTGAGTGACAAGGAAGATGAAAGTGTGATGAGCCACTCACACAGAAGGACCTTTGCCAGCTGAGTGTTCACAACTAGGGAACTGCACACATTTCAGTATTTACATATATCACCCAGCACTTCAATATTTCAATATTCAGTATGTACGACCACCATTTAACTAGTACTAATGATAGGCCCCTATTAAGCAAAAAGAATTCTACATTGAAATAAACCTAATAACCAGTGTAATCATTCAAAAATACCTGTAAAAGCATCAGGTGTTCATAAAATTTTCCTACTACCAATTGGAAATTCATTTGTTCAATTGAACATCAAATATGCTTTGTCTCAACTGTACGACCACCATTTAACTAGTACTAATGATAGGCCCCTATTAAGCAAAAAGAATTCTACAGTGAAATAAACCTAATAACCAGTGTAATCATTCAAAAATATCTGTAAAAGCATCAGGTGTTCATAAAATTTTCCTACTACCAATTGGAAATTCATTTGTTCAATTGAACATCAAATATGCTTTGTCTCAATTTCCAACATTCAAGATAAATATTTTTATTCTATTTTATTGCTTTTCAGTTTTGTTGGATCACTAAAATTATTGTATTTGCCATTTTAAAAAATAGAAAAAAAAATAGAGAGTATTTCAGTGAACTTATAGATTAAGTTTTTGCTGGCCAGTCTGGAAAACAAAATAACTACCAAAGAGGAAAAGCCACACTGGAATAAACAAGTAAAAATTGAAAATAGTTTCTGATTACTATATTTACTTATAATTTTATAGAAATATTTGATGATTTCAACTCTGTGTATAACTGATCACATTTTATTAAAGGGATAGGTTTAAATGAATGTGCATAGGAAAAAAAAGGACTGAAAGGAAAAGGTAAGTAGTTCTCTCTGGGTGGTGAAATTAGCTATATTTTCTAAATAATATAGAGTGAATATGTATTACTCTTGTATAATTAATTGGGTTTGGGTTTTTTGTTTGTTTCTTTTTCTTTTCAATTAGGACAGTATCTTTCTTTTTTTCATTTCTGAGCTATGAGTTGGAATGCCAGCATGTTTTAAAAATTGGGCCAGCATCATCAGAAAGAATATAAAAATCAACTGCCAAACAATGTCCTAATCTGTTTATTATGTGCCCTTACCAGGAACACTGTGAGAAGTTCTAGGCACCTATGAGAATGCTCAATCCTGAAAGAATAAATGAACTATAATGAAAAAAATTTCTGTCATCCTAAATTGGGTAATAAGAGGTGACAAAAGGAAATGTGTACTTGGCATAAGACCTTCCAGAGGAATTTAAAGACATGAAAAAGGATGATAGTAGGCTGCAGAGGATAACTCTGGAGAAAGGAGTGTAACAAGAAAAAATAATACGAATTGTTTTAGAGATACCAAGACATGGGAAACATGGGAAGTGTGTCAAACGGAAGATGAAGACAGACATGAATGAAGTATCCTGCTTTCGATATGACAAATGTCTGAGACAGAAAATATCTCCACCCAGGACAAGAAAATGACTCAATCTGGAATAAGGAAACTAGCTGTAGAGAAAATCATGTAACCAGGGAACTGAGTGGAGACTTGGGATCTAGTGTCTTTTATCTCAAAGGAGCTGGGAGGCCTGACTGGTTAGCTCACTTGGGTTAGAGCAATGCTGATAACAAAAAAGAAAAATAAAATAAAAGGGCATGGTGCTACAAAAGAACATCTTTATGAAATGCAACATCATTCTAAATATGTTGCCATCAGTTTCCTTATTAACAGGTTTTAATGCCTCCAGCTTTTTCTACGGTTTCCAGGTTTACCAGAAATAGATGTTATGTAAAATTTCAGATTAAAAAAAAATGTTTCAGTGTAGTTTCATCATTTATTATGTCCGTTTCTTCCTTGAAAAAGGTGATTAACAGGCAGGGAATTCAGAATGAAGGGGCTGGAAAATATCAGACTTAGGAACAAAGATACTATTCCAATTGCAAGGTTTCCTTACAAGCACTTACAATGAAATACAGCACATCTATGAGACTAAAGATGCGGCTTACTTGGCTAGACCCAGTCAATATTTGTTTACCATTATTTTAGTTATTCTTCAGGTAGACAGGCACTTTATTTCTTAGAAATCACTGTCCATAACCAAAAAATAACTTAATTGTAAAATGGATTTACTTAAAACAGTCTTTTGTGGTTATTGAACATTTCATGTGAATAAATTAATCTTGATGCATGTGATGACTTATCTCAAATTGCTTCCCATTTCTTTAAAATGCCAAAGGTATCTTTTCCTAGCATAAAAATACTAAAGGCATTTTGCTACCACATGGTTTATTAGCAGAATAGGAAAATTAATCTTATTCTAAGCAAAAGCAGAAATATAATTAGCAGAACCAAGAAAAGTGTGACATTTGCCCATGAACTCTTTGTTCTGATAATATGTCTATTCTGGGAAATCATAAGACTGAGCAAGACAAAAATATGAGAAGATATCAGCCTTTTCCAGCTAGTTATTGTTAAAAAGTAGGAAATGGATGTGGCTTTTTTTCATAACTTTTTCAAGATCTATATAAAATAGGGAAAGTATGCATGAAATAAAAAACTATGTCAGTTATTATTAGCAATTGTCTGTTTTACAAAAAGCAAATAGAAGTGTCATTGATTGTAGGTGTTACATGAAAGATCAACTTTTACCTCGTTTCCCCTTATGCTCTCACACTCCCTTTTCAGCTCTGTGTTGCACATAGTAAGGAATTTATCTTTGCCGTGTGCTCCTCAAGATTTTCCGTTTCACTTCACTCAGAGCTTAGAAACCATTTGTTTCAAAACTTAAAAAAATTAAGGTCTAATGTCCCCAAACTGCTCCTCAACTTTGAACCCACTGAACCTCTAAGCTCTAGGGTAAATTTGTTAAAAAATTATTGTGCTTAAATTTTCATTGGGTCTAAATTTGCTAGGACAGAAGGTCTTTTGTTTTTATTTTCTCCCATTGAGAATATTTACCACGATTATTACACTGAAGAGCCTATGCTACTGCATATTACCCTTTTTAAAAGATATAGTAAAGATATTTTCCACTGTGGAAGGAGCTATTGTGCATTATTTCATAATGTGTTGGGGGAAGAAAACTGAATGTCTGAAATTTGATTCATATATGTGTTCAGCTTTGGGTGGGTGTGTGTCAGTGGGCATATAGAATATAGAAAATAGTACAGTTTCAAAGAATATTCACTGACAATGTTAAAAAGTGATTATTTCTGAGGATGAGATTATATAGGAGTTTTCTTTTCTTCAGTATATTCCTCTTTATTTTCTCAATTTTTTGCAGTGAGCATATCTTACTTCATGATGAGAAAAAAGTAGTTATTTCCTAAGAAATGACTGAGCACTTTTAATGAGCACAGTACTGGACTAAGTACTTTCAGAAATAAAAAGAACAAACTTCCTTCCCTTTTGGAGCTTTCAGTAAGACAGATAAAGTGACACTGTGTGGTAATATTTTTATTGTCTGTTGTGTGTCAGATAACGCTCTCATTTCACTCCACATTCCCTATCTCCATTAATCCAACTATACAGAATATGTGTGAGTCCACTTGATGGTATGTTATTCACTAGCTGTAAATAATGTTGGTGATGAACATGGAGGTACATATTTTGTAAGAGTAAGTTACAGACTCAAAATAAAAGCAAGCAGACAAAAAACTATGCATAAAGACTAAATGGAGGTCTTAGTTGGTTAGAACATGGTCCTGACAACACCAACATCCAGGGTTCATGTCTGTACTGGCCAGCCACCAAAAAAAAAAAAAAAA
>NW_007728889.1:119582-133516 GCF_000696425.1 Galeopterus variegatus | reverse complement strand
TGTACGACCACCATTTAACTAGTACTAATGATAGGCCCCTATTAAGCAAAAAGAATTCTACATTGAAATAAACCTAATAACCAGTGTAATCATTCAAAAATACCTGTAAAAGCATCAGGTGTTCATAAAATTTTCCTACTACCAATTGGAAATTCATTTGTTCAATTGAACATCAAATATGCTTTGTCTCAATTTCCAACATTCAAGATAAATATTTTTATTCTATTTTATTGCTTTTCAGTTTTGTTGGATCACTAAAATTATTGTATTTGCCATTTTAAAAAATAGAAAAAAAAATAGAGAGTATTTCAGTGAACTTATAGATTAAGTTTTTGCTGGCCAGTCTGGAAAACAAAATAACTACCAAAGAGGAAAAGCCACACTGGAATAAACAAGTAAAAATTGAAAATAGTTTCTGATTACTATATTTACTTATAATTTTATAGAAATATTTGATGATTTCAACTCTGTGTATAACTGATCACATTTTATTAAAGGGATAGGTTTAAATGAATGTGCATAGGAAAAAAAAGGACTGAAAGGAAAAGGTAAGTAGTTCTCTCTGGGTGGTGAAATTAGCTATATTTTCTAAATAATATAGAGTGAATATGTATTACTCTTGTATAATTAATTGGGTTTGGGTTTTTTGTTTGTTTCTTTTTCTTTTCAATTAGGACAGTATCTTTCTTTTTTTCATTTCTGAGCTATGAGTTGGAATGCCAGCATGTTTTAAAAATTGGGCCAGCATCATCAGAAAGAATATAAAAATCAACTGCCAAACAATGTCCTAATCTGTTTATTATGTGCCCTTACCAGGAACACTGTGAGAAGTTCTAGGCACCTATGAGAATGCTCAATCCTGAAAGAATAAATGAACTATAATGAAAAAAATTTCTGTCATCCTAAATTGGGTAATAAGAGGTGACAAAAGGAAATGTGTACTTGGCATAAGACCTTCCAGAGGAATTTAAAGACATGAAAAAGGATGATAGTAGGCTGCAGAGGATAATTCTGGAGAAAGGAGTGTAACAAGAAAAAATAATACGAATTGTTTTAGAGATACCAAGACATGGGAAACATGGGAAGTGTGTCAAACGGAAGATGAAGACAGACATGAATGAAGTATCCTGCTTTCGATATGACAAATGTCTGAGACAGAAAATATCTCCACCCAGGACAAGAAAATGACTCAATCTGGAATAAGGAAACTAGCTGTAGAGAAAATCATGTAACCAGGGAACTGAGTGGAGACTTGGGATCTAGTGTCTTTTATCTCAAAGGAGCTGGGAGGCCTGACTGGTTAGCTCACTTGGGTTAGAGCAATGCTGATAACAAAAAAGAAAAATAAAATAAAAGGGCATGGTGCTACAAAAGAACATCTTTATGAAATGCAACATCATTCTAAATATGTTGCCATCAGTTTCCTTATTAACAGGTTTTAATGCCTCCAGCTTTTTCTACGGTTTCCAGGTTTACCAGAAATAGATGTTATGTAAAATTTCAGATTAAAAAAAAATGTTTCAGTGTAGTTTCATCATTTATTATGTCCGTTTCTTCCTTGAAAAAGGTGATTAACAGGCAGGGAATTCAGAATGAAGGGGCTGGAAAATATCAGACTTAGGAACAAAGATACTATTCCAATTGCAAGGTTTCCTTACAAGCACTTACAATGAAATACAGCACATCTATGAGACTAAAGATGCGGCTTACTTGGCTAGACCCAGTCAATATTTGTTTACCATTATTTTAGTTATTCTTCAGGTAGACAGGCACTTTATTTCTTAGAAATCACTGTCCATAACCAAAAAATAACTTAATTGTAAAATGGATTTACTTAAAACAGTCTTTTGTGGTTATTGAACATTTCATGTGAATAAATTAATCTTGATGCATGTGATGACTTATCTCAAATTGCTTCCCATTTCTTTAAAATGCCAAAGGTATCTTTTCCTAGCATAAAAATACTAAAGGCATTTTGCTACCACATGGTTTATTAGCAGAATAGGAAAATTAATCTTATTCTAAGCAAAAGCAGAAATATAATTAGCAGAACCAAGAAAAGTGTGACATTTGCCCATGAACTCTTTGTTCTGATAATATGTCTATTCTGGGAAATCATAAGACTGAGCAAGACAAAAATATGAGAAGATATCAGCCTTTTCCAGCTAGTTATTGTTAAAAAGTAGGAAATGGATGTGGCTTTTTTTCATAACTTTTTCAAGATCTATATAAAATAGGGAAAGTATGCATGAAATAAAAAACTATGTCAGTTATTATTAGCAATTGTCTGTTTTACAAAAAGCAAATAGAAGTGTCATTGATTGTAGGTGTTACATGAAAGATCAACTTTTACCTCGTTTCCCCTTATGCTCTCACACTCCCTTTTCAGCTCTGTGTTGCACATAGTAAGGAATTTATCTTTGCCGTGTGCTCCTCAAGATTTTCCGTTTCACTTCACTCAGAGCTTAGAAACCATTTGTTTCAAAACTTAAAAAAATTAAGGTCTAATGTCCCCAAACTGCTCCTCAACTTTGAACCCACTGAACCTCTAAGCTCTAGGGTAAATTTGTTAAAAAATTATTGTGCTTAAATTTTCATTGGGTCTAAATTTGCTAGGACAGAAGGTCTTTTGTTTTTATTTTCTCCCATTGAGAATATTTACCACGATTATTACACTGAAGAGCCTATGCTACTGCATATTACCCTTTTTAAAAGATATAGTAAAGATATTTTCCACTGTGGAAGGAGCTATTGTGCATTATTTCATAATGTGTTGGGGGAAGAAAACTGAATGTCTGAAATTTGATTCATATATGTGTTCAGCTTTGGGTGGGTGTGTGTCAGTGGGCATATAGAATATAGAAAATAGTACAGTTTCAAAGAATATTCACTGACAATGTTAAAAAGTGATTATTTCTGAGGATGAGATTATATAGGAGTTTTCTTTTCTTCAGTATATTCCTCTTTATTTTCTCAATTTTTTGCAGTGAGCATATCTTACTTCATGATGAGAAAAAAGTAGTTATTTCCTAAGAAATGACTGAGCACTTTTAATGAGCACAGTACTGGACTAAGTACTTTCAGAAATAAAAAGAACAAACTTCCTTCCCTTTTGGAGCTTTCAGTAAGACAGATAAAGTGACACTGTGTGGTAATATTTTTATTGTCTGTTGTGTGTCAGATAACGCTCTCATTTCACTCCACATTCCCTATCTCCATTAATCCAACTATACAGAATATGTGTGAGTCCACTTGATGGTATGTTATTCACTAGCTGTAAATAATGTTGGTGATGAACATGGAGGTACATATTTTGTAAGAGTAAGTTACAGACTCAAAATAAAAGCAAGCAGACAAAAAACTATGCATAAAGACTAAATGGAGGTCTTAGTTGGTTAGAACATGGTCCTGACAACACCAACGTCCAGGGTTCATGTCTGTACTGGCCAGCCACCAAAAAAAAAAAAAAAAAAGACTAAATGGAAAGCAGTCTAGATAGTGATAATTTTTTTACCTTCTAAATGTACTCTTATAGGGAGCTCCGGTCAAGATAGACGGTCCCCTGTGTCACTCTCTCCGACAAATCAACCAATTTACAACTATAAAAATGTAACAACAGCCAAGCTGGGGCTTCTGGAGCTTAGGGGAAGAGGAAGATAGACCTACGGAGTTCTTGAAGGTGGAAGAAACCGTGATGAGAGAAAGAAAATACTGCTCAGAGCGTTTTGGGCTGCAGCTACTTTAAGCCTGGAGCTGCTGAGTGCATGGAGCAGGAGCAGGCAGAAGCCACAGCTGTGCCCTTTGGATGAAGTTGCTTGGAGGTGGCAGGGGAGAAGAGGGCCTTGGTGGCCCCCAGGACAGCAAGACCTCTAATAGGGTTCCCGTGGACCCGCGCAGGAACAAGGAGCCAGAACAGCTGAAAAAGGAGAGCCATTCAGAGGCCAGTGAGTCATCACAAGGAACTGGTTCAGGGCCTGTCCCATGGGAAGTGTTTGGAGCACGGGCAGGTGGGGGAGGCCCCCACTGGGACACAGCAGGGAGGGCTGATCTGCCCCCCAATCAGCAAAGGGCCACTCGGAGGAGACTGTTCAGGAATGCAGAATCACATGGGGCACAGTTTGATGAAAAAACTCAGGCCCAGATCAGAGTTTCTACACAACCCAGGTGCACCCAGTCTCTGGAGAGCTGGAAGTACCTAAAAGATCCGCCATTAAACCCTGAGCTGCACAAAAAGCCTTCCCTAGGGAAACAGCAGCAAAGCAACAATTTAGCTCAACCACACAGCTCAAGTACTGGTTCCCACTGGAAGTTTCCCCATTTTAGAAGTAAGCAAAGGACAAAAAACTAGTTCTGGCCCAGGCACACCACCAGTGCTTTGCCAGGGCGGGGCATCGAGCTGGGACCGGACCCCTGCCCACAACCAGGAACACTGTCAGCACCAAGGAGAATGCCCCAAACATCACCTCCATGTGGGTGGCCCACCACAGCCACCACAATAACCACTGCTGCTGCAAAAGTGGCTACACACAGATGGTCCGCCAGCCACTGGAGTACATTGACACAAGCACAGTCACCAGCAGAGACAAAGAAAAGAAGAGGATGTCTCTCTCCACAAAGCCCATTCCAGAGTGACAGAAGAAGCAGCTGCTCTATGATAATATTGGGGGACCCTGACCACACCTCTCAGCATTGGACAGATCACCTAGGCAACAAATCAACAGAGTAACCATTAGTCTTTCAGAAGGAGAGAAGAGATCTAGGGTTATCAATGGTGGGAGGGGGAGGGAGAGGGGGATGGGGAGAGATTGGACAAGGGGCATAAAGAATAAGTACAATTTGTAACAATATACATACTAGTAATATTGATTTGATCAACATATGTCAATATTGAATCCCCAAAATATGTATAATCAATTATGATTCAATAAAAAATAAATAGACGTACTGTTATAAGCATGTATCCTTCCCATAATGTGAGAAAGAATAAACTTTTAATGAGTTTTTTTTTCTTAGACTTGCTCGTCTTTCAGGACTGATATATAATGCCTTTTCTTCTCTGAAGAGAATTGTCATGTGTTCTCTGTTGTGCTTTAAATTCATTGCTTTGCGATTTCTCTTCCAGGGAGTGGAGCCTGGTGGTAAGTACTCTGGTGCGTTGTTCTGCCTCGTCAAGAACTTTCTTAAGCTCTGTGGGTTTGGCGTGCTCACCTGGTTGTGGGCAGGGGTGGGGCTGGCCCTTGCCCCGTCTCAGGATCCCGGGTGGCTGTGTGCTCTGTTGCTTACCTGATTTGGGGTGGGGGTGGGACTGGCCTGCAGCTCCCCTAATGACTTTTAACATATGTAACTGTCAAAGAACAATTCTGTGCTAACTTTGGGGTATGGATATGCAACATAATGGGCATTTAGTGAAAAGAGAGGCCATGGTGAGATGGTGAAGCTGGAGAAACCTTCAAGAAGCAAAGCAAGGTTCCCTAAGTGCTGGGAAGGAAGGATAAGGTTCTATAAGAATGCGGAAGGAGGGTATTACAGAAAGAAAAAGAATTCGTAAACAGCAATTAGAGCCAGCCCCTTTGTAAAACAGGATAATGCTAACTTGCCCATATGGTGGCCCTGAGAATTAAGGTGGTGAACCTGGCATCATGCCTGGATGAGAGATGCTCAGGAAATAGCCATGATGATGATGGTGGTGGTAAGAGACAGGGGGAATGAACTCAAGACAGAGTCCAAAGGAATGAATAGCAGACCTGTTAACAGTCTGATTCCTTGAATGGAGATAAAAGTGCCAAACAAACTCTATTGTTTCTCACCCCAGAGATTAGAAGGAGGTGACGACATCAGAACAGGAACAGGCTAGTTGCTGGTGTGAAGGGGAACATAATGAGACAGGTTTGGACCACTTGAGCTCAAAGTTTTGGAAGTAAAGGAAGAGTGGTCAGTGAGACGGAGAACACAGGGGTGGCATCGTAGAAACGAGAGAGGTGAGATTTTCAGAAATGTCACCAACTGTCCATCCAGAGAAGTCTGGGGGAGTTTGGTAAGTAGAAAGAGAGGCTCCCCAGTGACATCCTAGTTGTATCACCACTTGAAGCACCTGCTTTCTCTATTCTTGCATCTAACTGCAATACACCATGATGAAACCAGTTCATTGTCAATATGCTGTTCTTCTTAAAGGGATTTAAACTTGATACCTGAAGGCCAATTACTAGAGGCCATTAAATTAATTTCTCCCAAGCACTATACATAGATAAGCAGTTAGATGAGGGAAAAGAAGTTCAGAGTCATTTAATAAGGAAGTGAAAAAAGCATTAAAAGAGGCCATGAAAGTAAACCTACTTAGATTGAGGAGAATATAGGGTTTAACTCTCAAAAGCAAGTGGAAACCTTGATCCAAGTCTTCTCTTTCCTTTCCAAAGCTTTGTCATTTAGGGATTGAGAAGCTCAGTTGAGTAAAAGGTAAAACAAAAAGGAAAGCAAATGACACGTTAGAGAGGCAGCTTCTTTCTATAGCTCCAGAAGCCTAGCAGAGGTACCGTTTGTCGGGCATGTTCTCTGTGTCAGGCACTGTGCTGAGCATTTCATGTCATTAACCAATGTGATCCTGCAGCAGCCCTGAGGCAGGTAGTGTGATCATCCCAACTGCAGCTGAGGAAACAGGGTGAGGGAGGCCAAGCAGCTTGCCCAGGTCCCTCAGCAGGTAAGTAGCACTGCCAGCATCCCTGTCAGGCAGTCCTGCCAACAAAGCTGGCTCTTTCAGTTACCAAATGGGACTGCTGCCTGGTGCTATCAAACTTGCCTCAAAGGAAAACCATCTGCCTTCTGAAAAGCTCAGTAGGTCTGTGAAATGCCTGCCACAAAAAAACATGAGGAGTTAAAAATTAATGAGGAATAAACTATTGACAAACAATGTGGTTTAATCTCATAAGCTGAGTGAAAGAAGCCAGACACAAAAAACTACATGCGTGATTCCATTTAGGGAAAATGCCTAAAAGGCAAATTCTAGAAAACATGAAACTATAATGATAGCAAGTAGATCAGTTGACTGAGGATGGCAGAAGGGAACTGACTGAAAAGGGGCAAGAAAGAGCTTTTTGGAGTGATAAAAATATTCTGTATCATGATGACGGCGGTAGTAACTAGAAAGTTTACATTTATCAAAACTCAAATTGTGCATTTAAAATGGATAAATTTTACTGTATATGAATTATGTTTCAATAAAACTAAAACAATTGTGAAAATGTCTTTTTTGTAAATTTCCTTGAAGAGGCGCTACCTTTAAGGTTTGCATTCAAGTGACCCACATTATTTTAGTAAATACAGATATCTTCACAATAGAAGACTATTTGGAAAACTACAATGGTACTTCTGGAGGCAATTTAGGATAAAAAGTGATCAAGTGAACTCAGCAGAGTAAACCCTCTCTAACTGTACACAAATGTTACTGTCTACTGTTTGCTCGTATCAGCAGCTCAAAATTTTAGTTTATTCATTCATTCATTCATTCAACAAATATTCATGAACCATGCGAACCACATGAAATTACAGATGAATTAACAAAAACTTTCCAAATTGTGATAATAAACAGGAAGAAATAATTGACAACTTCAGGAGTATGTTTGAACGTAGAAAGAATTGATAAGATTTTAAAGGAAGTCACACCAGCCAACTGATGGAACACAGTTTACATACCATGTGTCATCAGAGGCAAGTTAAATTTCAAGTTTTAATACAATGGCTCTTTTGCAGAGAGAGAGAAAAAATATTTTCCGCTGGTGCACCAATTTATTCTAAAGAGGAAAAAAATTTTGGTGATCAAAAAGATAAGATAGAGTCAGTTGTTTAGAGTGTGGTTCTGATAACACCAAGGTCCTGGGTTTGGTCTCTGTATAAGCCAGGTACCAAAAACAAACAAAAAACCCCCAACTTACTTTGAAGAAAGAGGTCAGAAAAGGTGAGATATATAGAGCATCATGGGAAGATCAATCCAGTTAAAGGGAACAGCCAATTGAGCACTCATAAAGTGGAACAGAAATCTAGATAGGGACCACGCTGAGTGAGGGGACTTGTTATTAGGGGAGTTCAGAGAAGTAAACAGAAGTGAGATTTGTAGGGCCTAAAGGGCCCTGACAAGGAGTTTAGATTTAATTCTACCTCAGAAGAAAGCCACTTTATGGAGGCTTTTTACCAAAACAGTTGACATGATTTGGTTTATGTTTTAAAAAATGACTTTAAGGGCTGGCCAGTTAGCTCAGTTGGTTAGAGCACGATGCTGAAAACACCAAGGTCTAAGGTTCAATCCCTGTGCCAGGCAGCCACCGGGAAAAAAAAAAATTAAAGTATAACTTTATGGATATATATATCCATAAAGTTCAACTCAAAATGGATTAAAGGCTTAACTGTAAGACCTAAAACTGTGAAACTACTAGAAGAAAACATTGGGGAAACACTCTGCCACATTATTGGTCTAGGCAAAGACTTTTTGCATAAGACCTCAAAAGCACAGGCAAGAAAGGGAAAAATAGGCAAATGGGACTACACCAAACTAAAAAGCTTCTGCACAGAAAAGGAAATGATCACCAGTGAAGAGACAACCTACCTAAGGGGAAAAGGTATCTGCAAACTACACATTCGACAAGGAATTAATAACCAGAATATATAAGGAACTCAGCTCAACAGCAAAAACAAAAAACAAACAAAAAAACTGATTTAAAAATGAGCAAATGATCTGAATAGATATTTCTCAAAAGAAGACATACAAATGGCCAGTATATATAGGAAAAAATGTTCAATATCACTAATCATTAGGGAAATGTAAATCAAAACCACGATGAGATCTCACTGCAATTAGAATGGCTATTATAAAAAAAGACCAAAAAAAAAAATGACAGATGCTGGTGAAGATGCAGAGAAAGAGGAACTCTTGTACACTGTTGGTGGGAATGTAAATTAGTGCAGCCATTACGGAAAACAGAATGGAGCTTCCTCAGAAAACTAAAAATAGAACTACCATATGATCCAGCAAGCCACAGCTGGGTATTCATTCAAAGGAAAGGAAATTAGTATATTGAAGAGATATTTGCACTCCCATGTATACTGTAGCGCTATTCACAATAGCCAAGATGTGGGATCAACCTAACTGCCCATCAGCAGATGAATGGATAAAGAAAAAGTGTACATACACACAATGAAATATTATTCAGCCATAAAAAAGAATGAGATCTTGTCATGTGCAGCAACACAGATGAGCCTGGAGGACTTAACGTTAAGTGAGATGAGCCAGGAACAGTAAGAGAAATACCACATGCTCTCACTCATATGTGGGAGCTAAACAAAGTGGATCTCATGGAGACTGACAGTAGAATAGTGGTTACCAGGGGCAGGGAAGGGTAAAGTAGAAAGGGAGATAAAGAAAGTTTGGTTAGTAGGTGCAAAATACAGTCGGATAGAAGGAATAAGTTCTAGTGTTCAATAGCACAGTAGGGTGACAATAGTTAACAACAATTTATTGTATATTTCAAAATAGCAAGAACAGAAAATCTGGAAGGTTCCTAACACAAAGAAATGATAAATGTGTGAGATAATGAATATCCCAATTACCCTGATTTGATTATTATACATTGTGTATATGTGTCAAATTACTACATGTATGCCATAAATATGTACAATTATTATATATCAAATTTAAGAAAGAAGCAATCACAAAAAAATATAACTTTATAGGTAAAAGACGTATTATATATCTTAATTGTT
Source organism: Galeopterus variegatus (assembly GCF_000696425.1). NCBI lineage: Eukaryota > Metazoa > Chordata > Mammalia > Dermoptera > Cynocephalidae > Galeopterus > Galeopterus variegatus. Next base: position 123,769 of record NW_007728889.1, on the reverse strand, counting down.
ACATGATTGTTTGTGCCAAAAGTCACTAAATTGTATACCTAGGGAAAAGGTGAATTGGTGATTTTTACTCTATGTAAATTATACCTTGATAACCTAACCCAAAACAAACAAACAAAAAGATAACTGAGCTGAAGCATTGAAAATGGATTGGTGATTTTTACTCTATGTAAATTATACCTTGATAACCTAACCCAAAACAAACAAACAAACAAAAAGATAACTGAGCTGAAGCATTGAAAATGGATTCTCTGGAAGTTATTAGTTTGTCTTATCTTGTTTGTTTCCTTTTGGTGATATAATTTGTTGAACTCTTTGCCTACTTAAGCTCCATGCATGTATATTTTTTAGTAAAATTAAAATTATAGTTTAAAAAGATAACTCTGGTGGAGAAAAGTTTGTAGGACAGCAAGACTAGAGACAGGGAGACCATTTAGGAGACAATGGTAAAAAAACAATACTAGTGATTTTATTTATTTATTTTTGGTTGCTGGCTAGTACAGCGATCTGAACCCTTGACCTTGGTGGTATAACATCATCCTCTAACCAACTGAGCTAACCAGCCAATAGTATCTTAGACTAAGGAGGTGACAGTGAAACTCACAGATAGGGATACCATAAAAATCTGATTTGGAAGTAGAACTGACAAGACTTGCTGATGGACTGGATGTGGGTGGAAGGGGTAAAGAAAAAGAAATCAAGGATGACTTTTGGGGTGAGGGTGTTGGGATGGAGGAAGAGGCATTTTTGGTGAGAGGGAACAAACAGTTCAATCAAGGGTTCGTTTTAGACTTTTTAGTATTTGAGATGCCTATTATTTACCCAAGTTGAGAAGGCAGTGGAACACATGAGATTGTAGCTGAGGGAAGAGATGAGGACTAGATTTGTGTGTCATGTGTCATCAGTGTATACACAGTGTCTTAGTCAGTTTGCACTGCTATAACAAAATACCACACTGCTGGCCAGTGCAAAAACAAAACAAAACAAAATACCACAGACTGGGTAATTTGTAAATAATAGAAATTATATAAATAAAGAAATATTTTCTCACAGTTCTGGAGGCTGGGAAGTCCAAGATCAAGGCACCAGTTGGTTCAGTGTCTGGTGAGGGTCTGTTCCATAGATGGCATCTTCTCATTGTGACATTCTCACTGACAGAAGGGGAAGAGCAAACAAGGACTAGCTAGTTCCCTCCAGCCCTTTTAAAATGCACAAATCTGTTAATGAGAATGGAGCCCTCATGGACTAATCACCTCCTAAAAGCTCCACCTCTTAATACTGTTACATTGGTGATTAAGTTTCAACATGAATTTTGGAGAGAACACAAATATTCAAACCCCAGGACATGGTATTTAAAGCTCTGGACTTGACCAAGATAGAAGATCCAGGGGCAGGTTGTAGATATAGCAAGGAAGAGGGCCCTGAAGCATTTCAAATTTGGAGGTAGGCTAGGGAAGAAGGAGACAGCCAAACGGGGAGATCCACATAGCCGTTTCTCAAGAGGTATACATATTTAACCCTTTGAAGTGTTGGATCTGTGTATTAGTCAGCTTGGGCTGCCATGATAAAATACCATAGATTAGGTAGCTTAAACAACAGAAATTTATTTTTTCACAGTTCTGGAGGCTGGAAGTCTGTGATTAGGGCATTGTCATGGTCAGTTACTGGTGAGTGCTCTCCTCCTGGCTTGCACACAGCTACCTTTTTGCTTTCTGCTCACATGGCCTTTCCTCTGTGCATGCTGTAGAGAGATAGACAGATCTCTCCCTTCCTCTTCTTATAAGGCCACAGTTCTACAGAATTAGGTCCCCACCCTTATGACCTCTTTAACCTTAATTATCTCCTAAAGACCCTATCTCCAGATACAGTCACATAGGGGATTACGGCTTCAACATACGAATTTGGGGAAAGAGGGACACAATTCAGTCCATAGCAACCTGCAAGGAGACATCATAATAACCTAGGATACTTACCAGGGCCACAGTCTTGTCATGTGGCCAAACTGGCATTGAAAAACGACTTCATTACGATGGGTCTTTAAAGGAGTGTCTACCAAGTTGTTGCAATTATGTGATGAACTGTTGTTTCAAATTTGTTCTCCCCAGAACTGTGTCAGCTACACTTGTAATAATAGTGATGACGGTGAGAAGCAGTAGGAGAAGATGTACTACATGCTTACTCTGTCAGGTCCTGTGCTAAGCACTTTTGCGTGCATTACCTGACTCAGTCCTCACAACAACCCTATGAGGTAGATGGTTGGTTTTACAGATCAGGAAACAGAGGCCCCAAGAAGTTAAACAACTTGCTCAAGGTCACAGAGCTAATGAGTGACAAAAAAGGGCTATGCACTCCGACTTCTGGCCTTAACCATTATTCTAATTCTGATTTTAAGAGATTAACTTAAGTTTTACTTAAGATTCCATGAGGTCATCGAGCTGTACTTAACCACAAACTCATCATATTCTAGTTATATCATCTCCTATAAGTGTTCAAAATTTGGCAAAATACAAATCAAGGATGTTGTGGGGGCATTTCGGTGTCAGAAACCATGAGGCCATTAGATCTCATGTATGCTGCATTAGTTTCCCACAACACAGTAGCACAAACTGGATGGCTTATGTATCCAAAAGCAAGAAGTCAGCAGAGCCATGTTCCCTCTGAAACCCATAGGGAAACACTTCCTCTCTTCTCAGCTTCTGATGATTTTCCAGCAATCTTTGACACAGTCAAAACTGGAACAGAGTAAGTACATAAAAGGTGTTCCTTGGTTTGCAGCTGTATAACTCCCATCTCTGCCTTCATCACCACGTGGCCTTCTCCTTTGTGTCTCTGTCTTCACATGACCATGTTCTTATAAGGACACCAGTCATACTGGATCAGGGGCCTCCCCTACTATAATATGACCTCACCTTAATTTAACTAATTACATCTGCAACAACCCTATTTCCAAATGAGGTCACATTCTGAGATAATGGAGGTTAGGATTTCCACATATCTTTTGCGGGGGGGATGGGGATACAATTCAACCGAGTATTCTGGCCAGGGGCTTTGTGGATAGAGTTTAAAATCTTAAGGATGTGCATACCTTCTCAAATCTTTAATGTAATATCTCCCTGATTCTCAATTCTAACATCCACAGAAGAATTTCCTGTCAGCAGTTTCTTCTTCAGGTTTAAGGGTCTCCAGTGCCAGATGTTAAGTCTGTTACAAAATCCGTAGATGGCAGAGGAGAAAATGTAAATGGAACATAAAGTCCTCAAATGCAACTGAAAAATTGCTCATTTCTACTTTAAAATAAAGCAATACAATAATTTTTTTCCAATTTATCTAACTTCAAAAGTACCAAAAAACATTGTTCTTAGTGTTGGAATCTATCATCTCTCTTTATTTTTTCCATTCTTCAAATTGAACTTAAAGTCAAATAAGAATTACATAAAACATTCTCTGTTAATAAATGTTTTGAAAAAATAAATAAATAAATGCGTTGAGTTCTGCTTCCTTAAGTAAACTCAAAGAAAATATTAACTCAAAGCAGCATTTCAAATGAACAGAGGAAAAATTGATTACTTAGAAAATGGTACAGAGGGCTATCTGGTTAGCTCAGTTGGTTAGAGTGTGGTGCTGATAACACCAAGGTCTAGAGTTTAAACCCTGTCCTGCCAACCACCAAAAAAAAAAAAAAATAATAATAATAATAAGTGAATAAAAATAAATAAATAAATAAAATAGATGGCATGGGAACATTTGGGTAACCATTTGGGAAAAAATAAAGTTAGATGCTTACTTCACAAATTAAATTCCGGATTTCTTAAAGATTTATGCATAATGAAATAAAGATAAATCATTAAAATAAAATTAAAAAATAATAAAATAACTATTTGAAAATGTAAATGGACATTTACTATATTTTGGGATTGGGAAATCTTCTTGCTAATTATAAACACATAGATATAATCCATAAAAAAGAGTCATGACTTAGTTTATACAAAAGTTTAAAATGTTGTGTATATATAAAAAACAGCATAACAACATGGCAGCATGGAAAGATGCATACTGCACATGAAAGACAATCTGTTCATATTCTACAATGTAAAAATACTTAGAAATTGCTTACAAATACTTATCCAATAGAAAAATGGCATTGGGGGGCTGGCTCATTAGCCCGGTTGGTTAGAGGAGCACAGTATTGA
>NW_007728889.1:117434-118350 GCF_000696425.1 Galeopterus variegatus | reverse complement strand
CCAGCTATGCTATTTTCACAAACTACGGTAAGCAACTTTTTAAATTACAAACTTCCCCCAGGCAGTTAGCCCTACTCCCATATGCTAACAAAGCTTTAAGGTGACCAGTACAATGACTCTTCTGCGGTGGCAATAATGAACAGCACCACCATCTTGGACTACCAAGCAGGTACGAGGACCAAAGCCTTAACTTAGCATGCGCCCATGCCACAACCAAGAATAACAGACTGGAACACCTCCAGAGACACAGAATGACGACACTGGCCTGCACCACTTGCCCTGTAAAGGACCTTGAATATCTCCCCTTGGAAAACCAGCTTCCCTATTGCTGTCTCCCTTATGCATAAGCTCTCTTCTCTTTAAATAAAGTGTTGCTTGCTTTACCGATGGGTGCATTGTTCATTTCTATGACTTTGAGACCCAAGAACCTGGTCTAGTAACACAACCATAAGTCTAGACTGGCTTATTACTGTCAAGCCTCCAGGTTGTAGGTAACTGTGGTGGTCATATTTTTCTTACACAGCCCTCCTTCTCTTAGGTCTTTTGGGCAATCACCCCCTCTCTCCACATAGTCCAGTCAAACCAGTTAATCACAGCATCCTGACCATGCTCCTCCCACCAAAGGATTATTACCCAAGCTGGTCAATCAGAATGTTCCCAGGGTTGGAATGATGGATGTTAGGAGAGATGTGCTTTTCCCCCTGGAGTAGGTAAACTCAGGATGAGAAGTTGGACTGGTGGCCAAAGAAAACCATTTGCCACAGGAGAAGAAAAAGCAAGAAACAGGGAGACAAAACTAGAGACAATGAGGGAGACAAAGAACTGTGTAAAGAGCAGTCCTGACGCTCATTCTTCTCACCCCCCATATTAGTTGGGGTTCTCCAGAGAGACAGAATCAATAGGATATGTTATAAAT
>NW_007728889.1:111807-116706 GCF_000696425.1 Galeopterus variegatus | reverse complement strand
AATTGTGAAGAAAAGTACCACAGTATGCTGTCTGCAAGCTGGATTCCAGTAGCATGGCTTAGTCCAACTCCAAAGGCCTCAAAACCAGGCAAGCTGATGGTGTCCTTGGTGTAATTCTTGGAACTGAAAAGCTGGAGTCTCGAGCACTGATGTCCACAAACAGGAGAGAAGAGTATATCCCAGCTCCAGTGGATAGGGAGAGAGAACTTCACCTTTTTTTCTGTCTTTTGTTCTCTCTAGGCCCCCAGTGGTTTGGATGGTTCCTGCCCACATTGAGGGTATGTCTTTCCCACCTAGTCCACTCAGGCTCTCATACTAGTCTTTGCTGGAAACACCCTAAACACCTAAAGAGATAGCTTTACCAGGTTTTTTTGTGCTCCTTAGTCTGATCATGATGACACCTAGAATTAATCTTCACATCCCCCAACTTCCCAAATACAAAAGTCAATAAATACCCTTTTTGCTTATTAGTTTGAATGAGGTTGCTGTCATTTAAAACCAAACAGCTCTGACTTAAAGATATTTCTCGCTTACAGGGCAGCTCCCACAGGCCTCAGTAGCTCAACCAGTCTTCCTCTTGTCTTCTGACCTACCAGCTTCTAAGGCTTCTACTTGGAAGTGTGTGTTGAGGGAGTGGTGCTTAGGATCATCAAATGCATTCAATAACAAAAAAGAACCTTTCTTTTTTCAAAAATTTATATTTCACTTCCAAAGAAATGAGATGTATTTTAAACACACACGCACACACATTTTATTTCTGTTGGGTTCACTGATCCATGGATTCACCCTGACACTAACTATTCCTTTCCCTTCTAGTATTCAATACAGAGCCAATTGGAGCACACTTAAAGCAGCAGGTTCTTTGCTTAAAAAATATTTTACTCCAGGCAAGTTATATTTGTTGACAATTGCTTCACCACAAATTACTCCAAACTCAGCAATTAAATAAAAAATGATCTCAGTTTCTGTTTTTGTGTCATCTCTGCCCATACGTTCTCCTTTCTGTCCTGCCCCTCACACATGCCTCTCCTCACTTCCTTGAGAATCCTGAGAAGAGTCAAAGCATCAAACTCAGTGTCCCAGGGTTAGGAGAAACGAATGTGACCTCATGTGCCATGACGGACACCACCACAGAAAGCAATGTACGTGCTCTCCCACCCCTCCACACTGGAACGTGGACATCGCTGTCCCTCTGTTGTCCCAGTCGCCACTTTGCTCTGGCACCAACCTTGCTGATATGACCCACTCTGGTCCATTGTTGGTAAACACTCCACTCTAACCATTGCCCACATGGTTGGACCAGTCCACCCTGGACTAGGGTTGTGACTCTCACTGCTTTATATTGCCATGTAGGACTCCATAAGGTCACTACCCACATCTCGGTTTCTAAGTTACATACTGCTGCCCACCTACAGCTCACCTCTCGAGGCAATGGTTGCTGGTATACTCAGATACTCCAGTGCAATGCTCTGGGCCACCCTAAAAGTGCCTTGGGGTTTTCCATCCTCCCAGTTGGTATCACCAGCCTTCTCCACAGTGCAGATCCCACATATCTACCATGAAGGAGAAATGGGAGAGGATATGGGTTTAAGCAGAAATTAGACAAGAGCAAAGGGATTTGGGACTAGAGAATATTTCTTCTGAGAGTTTCCCAGGAAGAAGACCTACCTGGTTATATTCAAGTATGAAGTATATAATATAATAGAAAAATAGAATAACAGGAGTCAGGAGACGTAGTGTCTTGTCCTAGTTCTTTGTGTGACCTTCAGAAAGTCGTTCTCAGATCCTTAGTGGGTTAAAATATTTGCGCAGACTATCTTCAAGTTCTGGCCAAGTTCAAATGAGATAATGTTTGGAAAGGGACTTTGAAATCCATAAGATGTAGCATTAGCATCAGTAATTTGCAGCATTGTAAGAAAAAAAAAAAGGAAGCCTGTTTCTGAAACTGCACTCAAAAAATTTCACACCTGGTGGAACCAATGAGTTGATGTTGTGTATTATAAAGTCAAGAGTAACCTTGGAGACTGGGCTAGGTTGAAAACCGACAGAAAGTGATACACAGCTTCGTGTAGGGGAAATTGAGAGCATCCAGGAAGAATAAAACGTTTATTGCAGGGGTGGGGAGGAGTAACAATCTGTTCTAAAAACATTCAGTAAAAGAATATCTACATTTTATTTTCTCAAACATCTATGCAATTGTTCAGATCCTAAATATAGGATTTTGCATTTCATAATGTGCCTCTCATTCTACATAAATCCGTAGCAAAATAAACACCATGTACAATACAATGGCTTTGTTGATTTGGTTAAATTAGCCGAAGGCATTGTTGATTCCATCATTAAAATTCATTTCTCAACATTCTTTAGCTTTATTGACTCTTTCATAAATTTTTCAGTTTTGTCATCATTCCTTCTCGTCTGTTTCTTTCAATTTCCTATCTAAAATGTTCCAAAATAATTATTATAAAGTTGGAGAGACATGATGAATCTTTTTATTGGAAAGAGATGAACCTTCCAAACTCATTCTCAGCTCATCATCACAGCACCTAGAATATGGGATGGAAATTCATATCTTGAGAGTGACTTGGTGCTTAAGCATGCAAAACAGATGTTTCATTTTGCAAGTTTTCCCAATTCATTATACATAATATCTCTGTCTCTGCTTTGGGGGATAGGCCTTTCCATTTGTGTCAGCAAGCTCATGCATGGAAATGGGTGGTTGAATCAGTTTCTAACACCCCAGGAGAGGAGGTTTTCAAATACTGTGTGCTTATTTTCATTCAAGGTCATCAAGGGGAAACAGTCACAGTTCCACAGTCCCTTACTCCTTACCAAAGGCTTTCACCTCTGCATATGCCATTTCCCTACCTGGAATGCTTTTAATTAGATGGCTCAGTGCCTTTCATGTGGTTGAAGCGTGGTTCACACAGTTATTTTTTAAAAGATTGCTTGAGTGATTACACAGAATAGCCTTACTACTTTAGTAGCCTAACTTTGCTCCTACATTAGGGTAGGAGGGAAGGAGATAGAGAGGGAAGAAGAAACAAGAAAATAGAAATCAATCCTAAAGAAAGAGGTGAGGAGCAAAGGTGGAGTTATTGGGAAAGCTCAAAAATATAAAGCAGATAATTCTCAAGCCTGAAATCTAGTTTCTTTCCTGGTCAAGACCCTCACCCACCTCTGCTTCTCTTCTCTTTCTTGCGTCCAAAGATTCCCCAACTAACTGAATATACTTTCTAATTTCATATACTTAAAAACGCCCAATCCATTTAATCTTAGACACTGCTGGTGGGAGGGACAATTGATATAACCCTGAATGGAAAGCAATTTGGAGCAGATATCAAGGGTTCTAGAAGTATTCATACCCAGGGAGTTCCAGTCAAGATGGCAGTATAGACGGTTCCCAGCATCTCTCTCCCCCACAAATCAATCAAATCTACAACTATAGACATGTAACATCAGCCAAGCTGGGGCCACTGGAGCTCAGGGGAAGAGGTGGATAGACCTATGGAGTTCATGAAGGCAGGAGAAACCACAATGAGAGAAAGAAAAAGCTGCTGTGAGCATTTCGGGCCAAAGCTGCTTTAAGGCTGGAGCTGCTGAGCACATGGAGTAGGAGCCAGCAGAAACCGCAGCTGTGCCCTTCAGATGGAGTTACTTAGAGGTGGCAGGGGAGAAGAGGGCCTTGGTGGCCCCCAGGACAGCAAGACCACTAATAGGGTTCCCGTGGACCCATGCAGGAGTGAGGATCCAGAACAGCTGAGAAAAGGGAGCCATTCAGAGGCCAGTGAGTCATCGTAAGGGACTGGCACAGGGCCCATCCCATGGGAAGTGTTTGGAGCACTGGGAGAACACTGGGACACAGCAAGGACAGCCAATCTGCCCCCCAATCAGCACAGGACCACTCAGAGGAGACTGGTCTGGAATGCAGAAGTGCATGGGGTGCAGTTTGATGAAACAACTCAGGCCCAGATCAGAGTTTCTATAGAACACAGATCCACCAGGTCTCTGGAGAGCCAGAAGTACCTGTAAGATCAACCATTAAACCCTGAGCTGCACAAAAAGCCTTCCCTAGGGAAACAGCAGCAAAGTAGCAATTTAAACAATCACACAGCTCAAGTACTGGTTCCCACAGGAAGTTCCCCTGTGTTGGAAGCAAAGGACAAAAAATTAATTCCATCCCAGGCACACCACCAGCACCTTGGGGCCTGCCTGGGACCTGGAGGCCCTCTTCCACTTCCAGGAAAACTGTGCCAGTGCCTTGGGTTCTGCTCAGGGACCCAAGGCAAGAAGAAGGGGACTGGACCTCTATCCCACAACCAGGCACACTGGGGCAGTGCCTCGGGGCCCACCCAGGGACCTGCGGTATGGAGAAGGGGACCAGACCTCTCTCCCACAACCCAGAACACCAAGCCAGTACCTCAGGTCCCACCTGGGGACTTGAAGTATGGAGCTGGAGACAGGACCCTCCTCTCACACCAGGCACAAAATGCCAGCACCTTGGGGCCCACCTGGGTACCCGAGGCTTGGAGAAGGGGACCAGACCCTCCTCCCACAACCAGGCTCATGGCTCCAGTGCCTTGAGACCGACCCAGAGACCTGGGGCATGGAGAAGGGGACCAGACCACCCTCCCTCAACCAGGCACATCAAGCCAGCTCCTTGGGTCTCATCTGGTGACCTGAGGCATGGAGAAGGGGACCGGCCCCCCTCCCACAACCAGGCACATGGCACCAGTGTCTTGGGGCCTGCCCAGAGACCAGAGGCATGGAGAAGGGGACCAAATACACCCCACAACCAGGCATACTGCCAGTGCTAAGGAGCATGCCAAAAACAGCTCCTCCACGTGGGTCACCCACCACAGCCACCACAATAACCATGGCTGCTGCAAAAGCAGCTAG
>NW_007728889.1:109434-110346 GCF_000696425.1 Galeopterus variegatus | reverse complement strand
AAAAAAAAAAAAAAAAAAAAAAAAAAAAAAAATTTATTCTAAGGGGTGGTCAGAGGCTTCTAACACTAGGGTCATGGGTTTGGATCCCTGTACAGGCCAGCAGCCCCCCAAAAAAGTTATTTTAAAATTATGTTTTAAAGGCATTTCATTTAAAGCCTATTTTATTTCTTTAACTTTATTTTTAAATTAACATACAATAAAATTGACTCTTTCGGGTATACAGTTTTGTGAATTTTAGCACTTGTATAGATTTTGTAAATTCACCAAAAAATAAAAATAAAAAAGAGTTCTATCACTCCAAAACACTCTCTCATGTTGTTCCTTTGTAGCTTCACCTTCCCCCACCCGAATCCCAGCAACCATTGGTCTGTTTTCTTACCTACAGTTTTGCCTTTTCAGGAATGCTGTATAAATGAATCATTGGCATGTAATTTTTTGTGACTGGTTCTTTCAGCCTAGTGTCTTTGAGGTTTGTCTATATTGTTGCGTGCATCAATAATTAATTCCTTTCTTATTATTGGAGAGTACTCCATTGCATGGATGTACCGCCATTCACCCATTTTCCGTTCTCCCACTGAAGAAAGTTTGGATTGTTTCCAGTGTCTGGTGATGCATACAGTTGCTATAAACATTCATGTACAGGATTTTGTGCAAACATAACTTTTTTTTTTTTTTGTCCTTTTTGAGACCGGCTGCACCGCGCTCAGCCAGTGAGCGCACCGGCCATCCCTATATAGGATCCGAACCCGCGGCGGGAGCGCTGCGGCGGGAGCGCTGCTGTGCTCCCAGTGCTGCACTCTCCCGAGTGTGCCACGGGCTCAGCCCCAAACATAACTTTTTATTTCCCTAATGTAAATATGTAGAAATGGGAATCTGGGTCACATGGTGAGTGTTAACTTTATAAGAAATTGT
>NW_007728889.1:101516-108942 GCF_000696425.1 Galeopterus variegatus | reverse complement strand
GTAAATATGTAGAAATGGGAATCTGGGTCACATGGTGAGTGTTAACTTTATAAGAAATTGTCAAACTGTTTTCCAGAGTTAAAGGTATTTTTAATAACAAGGAGAAGTGCTTATGTTATGAGAAAGTAGAAAATAAAATTGTATATATAGTACAAGATATGCACAGGAAGAAGATTGTAAGGAACTATATCAAATGATAAAAAGTGGTTGTCTTGCTATGACCGGATTACAGGTAGGCTTTTCTTTCTTCTACTTTTCCATGTAAACTCTCTCCTGCCATCACCACATAAAAATGTCAAATTTTATTTATTTATTTATTTATCGGAAGCTGGATGGTACAAGAATCCAAACCCTTGGCATTGGTGTTACAACACCATGCTCTAACCAACCGAGCTAACTGGCCAGCCCTAAATCTAGAGTAATTATACAAATCCTAGTGTTGAGAGGCCCCACTCCCTCTATTGCCCATAAATTTCTAGTCTTGCCCAGAGAGCCCCCTCCTTAGTTCTTTCTTGTAGGAGTGGACCTATGTAGAATAGCTTCCTGTATCCCTGAAGTTCCCCTACCATGATACCCAAGGGTTCCACTTCCTGCCCCTCTGTTGGCCATCGTGATGTGCTGCTCCCAACTTGCTGCCTGTGCTTGTGGACGCTTCCTCGGAACCCCTGACCTATGGTGTCCTCTTTCACCTTGGCCACCAAGAGAGCTCCTGCTGCTTCTCTGGTGGCCCCTGGTGACACCTTTCCTGCCATGGTTCACAGGCACAGTGAAGTGAGGTAGGGCTGGGAGGGGTCGACCAAACACTGCTCCCTCTGACCGTTGTCTTGCTGACTCTGCAGACTTCAGGCTCACTCACAGTGTTTTCTCTCAGGGGCAGATGACTCTCCCTCCATTTCAGCCTCCTGGAGAAGCCCAAGATCATCAGGCAGGTCTGTTTATGAGTGAAGCCCACCATGGACCAGAACAAAGTTCCCTCTCATATGGTCCCTAACCCCTACTGAAATCACAGGATGCGCTTCAGTGACCACAAGCCCTTGAGGGACACTCTCTGGCAGTCGGGTGGCTGGTCTGCCCGCAGCACACAAAAGTCCTCTAGAGGGCAATGCTGTCTCATACCACATGTGCATCTACCAGTAGTTGGACGCACTCTCGGCTTTAACCCAGACAGATCACTATCACATCTGTATTTTCCAAATACTTCACTATGAGTATGCACTACCGTTATAATCAGAAAAAATGTTAAATTACTAACAAACTAAGGAAAGTAGGAAGATATCAATATGAAAATATCCACTCATGGAAGACATTGCCTAAAATGTAAAAATAGCCTCTATTTACAGGCTAGTCTTTAGACTATCACTTCCTCTGTTAATTTTGTGTGTGTGTGTGTGNCTATTTACAGGCTAGTCTTTAGACTATCACTTCCTCTGTTAATTTTGTGTGTGTGTGTGTGATTCAAAGTCCAAAGCTATGTGTCCTTCTGTTACATTGCTAGAATATGTGGCTCTGGATTTTAATTTTCCATGTTTAAAATAGAATTGGGGCTGGCTGGTTAGCTCACTTGGCAGAGCGTGGTCCTGCTAACACCAAAGTCAAGGATTCAGATCCTGTACCGGCCAGCTGCAAAAAAAGGAAGATGATGATAAAATAGCATTGACCTCCTGTTTTTAAAGCTTCTAGGTCATTTCGGTAGTATCCTCTAAGTTTCTCAGCGAGAAACTGAGAGTAATGCTTCTTCCCCCTGCATTGTATAGAGATAGCAAAGCACTAAAGAGATGGACATTCTTTTTAGAGGAACATCCATGCAGTACATAAATGAAAAATATTCTAATGAGTGAAAAAGATAAATCGCCGATTCATATGCAGTGGCCATGAGTTTTGAGAGTCTTTTCAGTTGGGCTGTTCCACTTATGCTAGTTCACCCACTCCGTTCCTGTGACCAGCGCCCTAGTGATGAAGGGAGCTTGTAGACCTATCAAATGTGTGGCCAGGGAGAAACAGGCTGTCCAAAGTCATGGGGCTGGAGATAACCAACCCATGCCAGATTCTTAGATGGAAACCATCCCCACCAGGAGAAAACTTTATTCACTCACTGAATGTTTATAGAGAGCCCTTTTCTTGACAGGTACTGTTTCAGGTGCTGGGGATATAGTGCAAAACTGCACAGTCAAAATTCCTGCTCTCATAGAGTCCACATTCTGGGCATAGGTGGAAGACAGCTACACAAGAAAAATAAATAGGAAGAGTATCCTCTTGAGAGTTAAAAAATAGGATAGCGACTGATTGGTGGGGGCTATTCTAGCGCGGGGGGTAAGAGACAGCCTCTTTGAGGAGGTAGTGTTGAAGGTGAGATCTGAATGATGAGGGGCTAGCCTTGAGAGGACGCAGGGGTAGGGGGAGGGTTCCAGGGAAAGGAAGCCCCTAATACAAAGGCTGGAACAGAATGAATGGGTTTAGGAAACAAAAGGAAGCTCCAGCGTGGCTGAAGTACAGCAGCTAGAAATGAAGATGAAGTCAGAAAAGTAGGCAGGAAACTGGTTAAGTAGCAGTACCATAGGCAGTTGGGTTTTATTTTAGCGCAGTGAGAGACGTGAAGGATTTCACACAGAGGAGTGAAATGATTTGATACAGGTTTTAAAAAACCATTCTCACCGCTATTAGGAGGGCAGGCCTGGGAATGTGGAGATCCTGTCACCATAACGGAGCTATCACAATGACTGAGGCCATGATGTGACGAGGTGTGGATCAGGATTACAGCAGGGAGGTGACAGAGTCAAGACATCTTTTGGACGAGGTGTGGATCAGGATTACAGCAGGGAGGTGACAGAGTCAAGACATCTTTTGGACGTGGAGCTGTAGGGATTAGCTGATGTTTTAGACGGTGGTCGTGGTGGGGGTGAATCAACGGACTACTCTTAGATTTTTAGTTTGAGCAACCAAAAAGATAGTAGCTCCATTCCTGAGATGAGAAGACTGAAGAGATCATGTTCCAGGGGGAAAATTGGGTCTATTAAAAATGATGTCTATTAGACATCATTCGAGTGACTTTGGACTTGTCCCTCCACGGCTGCTGGCTGGAGGGGTGTGGTCAGGCCGGCAGGCACTGTACCTCAGCAAGCTGGTCTATCTGGAAGGGGAAACCCAAGATAGGGCTTAAGATCTAAAGTCAGCGACCTGTCACACCAGCAAAGAAATGTCTGTTTAGATGATTGATACTTACGCGTGCAGAAAGAACAGCTCCTCAAAGTGGCTTAATTCCAACAAAATTGCTACCACTCAGTTTTCTGGTATTTTCTTTACCTATTTACAGTTATACTTTATGTATAATCACATGAATTGAAAACAGGTACATAATATAGATTCTAAATATCTATTTTAATGTTTTAACATCCCTAAAATTTAAATAAGTGAAGGTTTGGGTTTCCATAAAGAGAGCACATACATTTAAATATAAGAAGTTTGAGGCGAAGGTTAAAAAAGGGTAACACTGTAAACAGCTCTTAAAAGCATAATATTGTATTTTCAGTCCCCTAATTTTTAAAATGTAAATAAATGCTTTAGCTTTTTTACTCCAAAGCTGGAGAATTTTAAAGTAATACATTTACTCCCACAGAGATCCTGAATAATCATAGCTCTTAATCTCACTCACCTCCTCTCATTACTATAAATGCTTTTGTTAATCATTAAGTAGATCCTTCTAGTGGAAAGGCTGCCACAGCTTCGGTTTCCTTTCGGGAAATTAGACCTTCCCTCCTTAGCAAGCCCTTTCTGTGTTGGGGTCCACGGAGAGAATCATATTCCTGAGAACTGAGGAAGCCCCAGTTAGGTCCTTGAAGAAGTGGAGGGTATAGGACCATGAGGGCTGAACTCAGGATCCAGAGCCTTACTGTACCATGTATTGTATGTCCCAAATTCCCCAAAGCAAATACCTAGGAAGGACCTATTTGGGTATTACCGTCACCTCCTACTTATTTCCCAGGGGTTGCCCTGCGAGTCCCTCTGCCCAACACAGGGAAAAAGGACCTCAAAGAGTGAGTGGCAGAATTTAGGAGCACATTCTTTGTACTACATTACATTTGAGTAGCCTGGGCACAGGCCAAGGCAAACCCTCTTGCAGAATACACATCACATTGAGACAGAATAGGGCTAGGCCTGTAACCCAAACTGACTCCAGTTTCCCTGCAGAGGACATTTTGTTACTTTTCCGCTCCTCAGTCATGAGACCCCCCCAGGGCTCATGATTACCCCATGGCCCTGATAAAAGTAACTGAAAGACTGGTTGGGCATAACCCCCTGAGAAAATAAACTGAGAAAAGAGAGGAACATGAATTCACTGAATTGCAAAACCCCTTCCCCAAGGCTTGTTAAAATATAACTGTTAGCTTTGTTTAAAACTTATTACGTACCCATTCTTTCTTTTCCCGTAATTGTAAAAATTAAGTTACAGATTAACCTTAAGACCATTTTAGGAGTTCCCACGTGTGCACAAAACTTCAAGGTGACCACTACAATGACCTTCCTGGGTGGTGATAATGACCAACACCACCATTGTGGACCTACTGAGCAGGTGCAAGGACCAAAGCCCTAACTGAGCATGCGCCCATGACGCAACTGGGAAGAACAGAATGACCCACCTCCAGAGGACAGAATGATGATGCTGGACTGCACCCCTTAACCCCTCAGCCTATAAAGGACCCTGAATTGCTCCCTTCAAGGAGCTAGCTTTTCTGTAGCTACCTCCCTTATGCATAAGTCTATCTTCTCTTTTAATAAAGTGTTGCTTGCTTTTTAAAATGTAAATAAATGCTTTAGCTTTTTTACTCCAAAGCTGGAGAATTTTAAAGTAATACATTTACTCCCACAGAGATCCTGAATAATCATAGCTCTTAATCTCACTCACCTCCTCTCATTACTATAAATGCTTTTGTTANCTGAATAATCATAGCTCTTAATCTCACTCACCTCCTCTCATTACTATAAATGCTTTTGTTAATCATTAAGTAGATCCTTCTAGTGGAAAGGCTGCCACAGCTTCGGTTTCCTTTCGGGAAATTAGACCTTCCCTCCTTAGCAAGCCCTTTCTGTGTTGGGGTCCACGGAGAGAATCATATTCCTGAGAACTGAGGAAGCCCCAGTTAGGTCCTTGAAGAAGTGGAGGGTATAGGACCATGAGGGCTGAACTCAGGATCCAGAGCCTTACTGTACCATGTATTGTATGTCCCAAATTCCCCAAAGCAAATACCTAGGAAGGACCTATTTGGGTATTACCGTCACCTCCTACTTATTTCCCAGGGGTTGCCCTGCGAGTCCCTCTGCCCAACACAGGGAAAAAGGACCTCAAAGAGTGAGTGGCAGAATTTAGGAGCACATTCTTTGTACTACATTACATTTGAGTAGCCTGGGCACAGGCCAAGGCAAACCCTCTTGCAGAACACACATCACATTGAGACAGAATAGGGCTAGGCCTGTAACCCAAACTGACTCCAGTTTCCCTGCAGAGGACATTTTGTTACTTTTCCGCTCCTCAGTCATGAGACCCCCCCAGGGCTCATGATTACCCCATGGCCCTGATAAAAGTAACTGAAAGACTGGTTGGGCATAACCCCCTGAGAAAATAAACTGAGAAAAGAGAGGAACATGAATTCACTGAATTGCAAAACCCCTTCCCCAAGGCTTGTTAAAATATAACTGTTAGCTTTGTTTAAAACTTATTATGTACCCATTCTTTCTTTTCCCAAAATAAACTGAGAAAAGAGAGGAACATGAATTCACTGAATTGCAAAACCCCTTCCCCAAGGCCTGTTAAAATATAACTGTTAGCTTTGTTTAAAACTTATTACGTACCCATTCTTTCTTTTCCCGTAATTGTAAAAATTAAGTTACAGATTAACCTTAAGACCATTTTAGGAGTTCCCACGTGTGCACAAAACTTCAAGGTGACCACTACAATGACCTTCCTGGGTGGTGATAATGACCAACACCACCATTGTGGACCTACTGAGCAGGTGCAAGGACCAAAGCCCTAACTGAGCATGCGCCCATGACGCAACTGGGAAGAACAGAATGACCCACCTCCAGAGGACAGAATGATGATGCTGGACTGCACCCCTTAACCCCTCAGCCTATAAAGGACCCTGAATTGCTCCCTTCAAGGAGCTAGCTTTTCTGTAGCTACCTCCCTTATGCATAAGTCTATCTTCTCTTTTAATAAAGTGTTGCTTGCTTTACTACTGGGTGCATTGTTCATTTCTGTGACCTTGAGACCCAAGAACCTAATTCAGTAGCAACTTGTAGAACATAATTTGAGAAACTCTTATCCAGGAATATCCAACATTACAGCGACCTCCTAGGCTCCCCACTAACCTGCACCCTGTCAATCTCCCTGCCCTCATTTCCTGGCCTCTCCCTCCTTTGCTCCAGCCACTCTGGCCTCCCTGCTTTTTTCCTCATTAACAGATACAGTTTCCCTTGGAGTCTTCCCCTTTGCTGCTCCTCTGCCTAGAACATTCTCTCCCAGTATCTGTACAACTTGCTCCCTTACCTCCTTCAAGTCTTGACCCTAATGTCTCATTTTGAACCAGGCCTGCCCTTAGTAGCCCTATTTAACATTGCAAACTTCCCCTTCCCCACCCACACTTGCCATCCCCACTACACAGCTCTTTTTTCTAGAGCATTTAGCACTTTCTAATACATAATATCACTTACGTATGTATTACATTTATTGTTTGTTGTCTATGTCTTCCCACTAGAACACAACTCCACAAAGGGTGGAATGTTTGCCTTTTTGTTTGTGCACTGCAGATTTCCCTGGGCCTACAACAGTGTCTGGCACATAGTAGATTCCCAGCAATGACTGTAGATTAAATAACCGAACAGAGCACATCTGAGAAAACAAAGGCTTGATTTGGTCCCTGCTCTCAACACCAGCACCCCCACCCCACACTCAGTCCTCTCCCAGCACTGCCAACCTTCTGCCAGTCAGTTCTTACTGTGACAGTCCTGCCCTTGGCCACAGCACCTGCTTGGTCCTCACGCAGTATCAGCATCCATACCCCACTATGACCAACCAAGCCACACAAGACCAGGAGCTTGTCCAGCTCTAAAACTCTTCAAGCCTCATAGTCCTTTCTCAGTTTCTGCCTCTCCCGTCCGCATCACCACAGACCTTCAGGCACTCGCCAATTTCTTGTTTTCCTTTTCAGTCCCTGGGAAGACCACTGTAGGGTAGGGCACCAATCTCCCCAACTAACCCCATCCCTGCTCCCCCACAAGAGAAACCCTTTTTCCCTGTGATTTTTCTGCCAATCATTAGAGGGAAGTAGACCCAGAATAATAAAAGTAAGCAATCAGAAATTTAAAAGGTTATGAAATCTTATAAAATTCTGACAGTTGTGGTTTCTCATTCGTACTTCTTGATTCATTTTTT
>NW_007728889.1:97762-101039 GCF_000696425.1 Galeopterus variegatus | reverse complement strand
TCCTTTTCAGTCCCTGGGAAGACCACTGTAGGGTAGGGCACCAATCTCCCCAACTAACCCCATCCCTGCTCCCCCACAAGAGAAACCCTTTTTCCCTGTGATTTTTCTGCCAATCATTAGAGGGAAGTAGACCCAGAATAATAAAAGTAAGCAATCAGAAATTTAAAAGGTTATGAAATCTTATAAAATTCTGACAGTTGTGGTTTCTCATTCGTACTTCTTGATTCATTTTTTTCAATGTTTACATAGGTCACCTTTCCTTACATACCTACTTTTGGAGAAAAAAGTATTTTGGGGATTTTTCAGTTATGTAAAATGACAACAGAAAACATTTATTCAGCAAATACTATGTGCTCGGCACCATAGTGCATCCCTATACAAATGATTTCATTTAATCCTCACATCTCAGTGATGTTGATGCTGTCAATCTGCAGAGGAGAACACTGAGGTCCAGAGAAGTTATACAACCTCCAAGTCTATTTAGCTAGTAAGCAGAAGACTCCACATTTAAACTACTTAAAATTTATTTAATTTGAGAGTTCAAATTTTCAACCACTATAAAATATCTCCAATGCATGAGAAAGGGTGAAAAGTGAGATAAACCACCAGGTATGAGTACAATTGCCACTGGAACCCCCAAAGAAACATACATGTCATGTTGGCTATTTTTGGAAACTTCCTTTATTTTCAATGGTGGGTGCCATATATTAATCCACTGAACAAATGTTTTATTGAGTGCCTTCAGTATGACAGAAAATAGTCTGGCCACAGCAGGAACAGAAGTGAGCAAAAACAAACATAGCTCTTGCATTTATACAACACATATTTCTTCTTGAAATCAAATTCTTGGCAATATGTATTAATACACTTCAAAATATTTATAACCTGTAAGCAAGAATGTCATTTCTAGAAATAAAAATAATCTTAAATACACACAAATAATTTTGCATGAAGATGTTTATTGGAGCATTATTTGTAATGATGACAAATTGGAAAGCACTGAAATGTCCAATAGTAGAAAAATCATTAAGTAAATTGTAATGCACTCATATGTTGGAATATAATAGTCATTCATAATATTTTCACAAAGTTTTTATATTGTGAACATGAACGAATACCTAAATTATAATGTTTTTTTTTTTTTTTTTTTCTGACCAGTAAGGGGATCACAGCCCTCGGCACGGTGTGGTCTGCACCACGCCCAGCCAGTGAGCGCACCGGCCATCCCTATATGGGATCCAAACCCGCGGCCTCAGCGCTACCAGCACTACACTCTCCCGAGTGAGCCACGGGGCCTGCCCCCAAATTATAATGTTAAGTGACAAAAGCTAGCTACAAAATAATGTTTACTATGCTCCTTAGTACATAAAATAATATGTACAAATATATCACATTATTTAGATATATTAGGGTAAACCATAAGAAATTAGCATTTTTATAGGTCAAAAGGATCAAATACCAGCAATTTCATAATGGAGAAAAAAATCTAAAAGCAAATAAGCCAAAATATCAATTATTTCTTGCTGGTGGGATCATCAGCAATTTTCATTTTCTTCCTTATATTTTTGGCATTTTTCAATTTTCAACAATGCACATAATATCACTTTTCTAATAAAAATGTTATTGTAAAACAAAAAGAGAACAAATGTTCTCCTTTCAGCCACGTTACTAAATTGTAATGCTAAATGCACCCTTGTCGAGTATCTGTAATCCATCATACCAATAACTGCAGCAAATGTGGCAATGAACTGTGATTCCATTTTATACATACAGCAATAGATATTCAGCCCTGAACGATACTCCAGGATAACAGTCTGAAGTAGAATCGGTTCAGATAAAATAGGTGCCAGACTTTCAGTGCTTCATGGTAATGGGAAATGACTTATACTGACTGCCTTAGAGAGAGGTTTCTAGGGCCAGGCTCATTACATTTCCAGGAAAGCTGCATGAATTTCTTATTGATGATCTCAAGTACTTCCAAAGCCTTTTTAAGAAAAAAAAAATCAATATTTTTAGGACCAAAAGAAAAGTTATAAAGTTCTAGCTCTTGAGGACAATGGGGAGAGATTTTATATGCCGGAGATTATTTTTTTTCTTTTTCTTTTGATACATAATCTGAAATAACTTATAAATCCTTTATCAGTCAGTGCTGATGAATGGTCACATCTGTTATTATAGCCAGGAACAATAGAGAAGCAAATATTTAAATAAAATAGGCTATACTTTTCAAAATTTACTGTAACTGCTCCTTTTATACATATAGTTTAACTCTAAGTTATTATATATATATATATATATATATATAAAATAAGAATATACTCACCCATAGTCTTGTAGAATATATGAGAATAATAAAAAAGAATACATGAGAATATACTCACTAAATTATACATACATATGTGTGTGTGTGTATATATAT
This sequence comes from Galeopterus variegatus, assembly GCF_000696425.1. NCBI lineage: Eukaryota > Metazoa > Chordata > Mammalia > Dermoptera > Cynocephalidae > Galeopterus > Galeopterus variegatus. The sequence goes on along the minus strand of NW_007728889.1, from coordinate 98,620 downwards.
ATATGTATATATATATATATATAAACATACACACACAAACACACATACACACACATTTTAAATTTTAGTGAGTGCTTACTATGTGCCAGATACTATATGTTAAGACTACTTATAGATTAGTGAACAAAACTGATGCATCTCTTACAACCCAGTAGCAGAAACAGACAAACATGCAAATAAATGCAAAATTATCCATCATGAGAAATGAAATAATAGCAAAGAACAGGGTGCTGTAAGAAAGAATGAGGCTGAGGGAGAATTAGATTGGGAAGAACTTGGAATCTAAATTAGCTTGGGACAACCTCTCTGAGGAAGGGACACTTAAACAGGAGGATGGGTGGAAGGAAAAGCTTTCCAGGCTTAAGAAAAGGTGTAGGAGGCCCTGACTCAATGAAGAGTCAGAGGTACTAAAAGAAGGCCAATCTGCCTAGAGTTTTGTTGAGCAAGGCAGTCATCACACAGTGCTGGTAAGGTAGGCCGCCTAACTATGTGACTTGGAACTCTATAGGTCATGTGAAGGATTTATCCTAAGTGGAACATAGGAATCTGCTAAAAGATTTTTTTTTTTTTTTTTTTTAAAGATGACCGGTAAGGGGATCTCAACCCTTGGCTTGGTGTTTTCAGCACCACGCTCAGCCAGTGAGCAAACCGGCCATCCCTATATAGGATCCGAACCCGTGGCCTTGGTGTTATCAGCACCTCACTCTACCGAGTGAGCCACGGGCCGGCCTTTTTTCAAAATTTTTTTTTTTTTTCCTTTTTTGTCTTTTTTTTCATGCGGACCGCAACCCTCAGTGTCGCGCCTGTACCGGACCGGGACCGGCAACGGGATCGCAACCCTCAGTGTTGCACCCGCAT
>NW_007728889.1:94208-95560 GCF_000696425.1 Galeopterus variegatus | reverse complement strand
CAGTTTGATGAAAAAACTCAGGCCCAGATCAGAGTTTCTACACAACCCAGGTGCACCCAGTCTCTGGAGAGCTGGAAGCACCTATAAGGTCAGCCATTAAGCCCTGAGCTGCACAAAAAGCCTTCCCTAGGGAAACAGGAGCTAAGCAGCAATTCAGCTCAACCACACAGCTGAAGTACTGGTTCCCACTGGAAGTTCCCCCATTTTAGAAGTAAGCAAAGGACAAAAAATTAGTTCTGGCCTAGGCACACCACCAGCACCTTGGGGCCCGCCAGTTGACATGAGGCATGGAGCTGGGTACTGGATATTCCTCACAACCAGGCATACCGCCGGCACCTTGGGGCCCATCCAAGGGCCTGGGGCATGCAGCCAGAGACCAGACTTCCCTCCCACAACCAGGCACACCATGCCAGCAACTTGGGGTCCACTGGGGTCCCAAGGTATGGAGCCAGGGACCAAAACCCCTTCCACAACTAGGCACACTACTAGTGCCTCAGGGCCCTGCTTGGGGACCCGAGGCATAGATCTGGGGACTGGACCCACCTCCCACAACCAGGCACACTGTGCCAGCACCTTGGTGCCTGCCCTGGGACCCGAGGTATGGAGCCAGGGACCAGAAACTCTCCACAACCAGGCATACTACTAGCACCAAGGAGCATGCCAAAAACATCACCTCCATGTGGNAACCCTCAGTGTTGCACCCGCATCTCGCTCAGCCAGTGAGCGGGAACCGGTCTGTATGTGGAATCCGAACCCTCGGTGGGAGCGCCACCGCGCTTCCCAAGCGGCGCACTGTAGCAGTGAGCCACCGGGCCGGCCCTGCTAAAAGATTTTAAACAGGCAACGGTATGACTGGAGCAACATTTTAAAAGCATTATTCTATTGAAGCATTCTGCTGGGTTCTACTCATTCTACTATTGTACTGGGTGAAATTCTATGATGTCTGGTCTTTGTTTTAAAATATTCCAGATAATGGAATTCCAGTCAAGATGGCAGAACAGATGGTTCCCAGTGTCACTATCTCCCAGAAATCAACCAATTTACAACTATAAAAACGTAACAACAGCCAAGCTGGGGCCGATGGAGCTCAGGGGAAGAGGAGGAGAGACCTACAGAGTGCATGAAGGTGGGAGAAACCACGAGGAGAGAAATAAAAAGCTGCTCAGAGCATTTCATGCCATGCCTGCTTTAAAGCTCCAGCTGCTGAGCACATGGAGCAGGAGCCAGCAGAAGCCAGAGCTGTGCCCCTCATATGGAGTTACTTGGAGGTGGCAGGGGAGAAGAGAGACAAGGTGGCCCCCAGGACAGCAAGACCTCTAATAGGGTTCCCGTGGACCCGCGCAGGAACAAGG
>NW_007728889.1:90436-92185 GCF_000696425.1 Galeopterus variegatus | reverse complement strand
TATCGTACATTTCTCTGTATTTGGGGATTTGCTTGAAATTTTTCACAATAAAGTTATTTTTTAAAAAGAGAGTGCGCTTTGGCTCAAATCACAATCTCGGTTTTGCCATTAGCTGTGTGTTTTACTATTAGCCGTGTGATTTTAGATAAGATATTTTTCTTCCGTAATCCTTAGTTTTCACATGGGTAGAATGGTAATAATGATGGTACCTACCTCACTGGCCTTTTAAAAAGATTGAATACAATAACAGCAGAGTCTGGCTCATAGTGAACACTAGGGGAATATTAACTATTATTTTAGTATTCACTCCAGAAATACTTGCTATATGATTTTTGTTTGTTTGTTTGTTTTAAGCCATCCTGGTGTCTGTGTGGAGAACAGTTGGGAGTAAGGAATGGTGATGTGAAAAGATCAGGCAAGAGGCTGGTGCTGCGGTCCCCCTGAGAGGCAACAGAGCAGTGGAGAAGAGCTGCAGGTGAAAATAGGGAGTCTTGGCCTAAGGATGGTGCTTAAATCCAGTGAAAGAACAGGATCTCCTGAGAGAGTTCCCAGGGGTTCTTGACCACCTCTCATTTTGCCATAGACCCCTTTGGCAGCTGTGAAGTGTATGGACTCCTTTTCAGAATGATGTTTTAAAATGCATAAAATAAAATGCATGGAATGACAAAGAAAACTAATTATATTGAAGTACAGTTGTTAAAATATTAAAAAAATCAATTGTGATATAGCAAAATGTTTTTTATTAATGTATCAAGTAAGAAGATCAAGCAGCCTAATAACCACTGAAATGTTGAAGTAGGGATGAGCACATATATTTCAAGATATCTAGCAGTAATGTAATTGAAAAATATTGTTCCTTTGTGACTGTCAGGTCAATTTTTCCAGAAAATAGAACCTAAGATGCAGATTGGCATTTGGGGAGTTTATTAGGGAGGGCTCTTGGGATCAACACCTGAACCCAAGGCGAGGTGGAAGGCCTACTGTTGAACAGCTGGGGTTAGTCCTCAGTTCTGAAAGGAGATCTGAGTAGCTATCACAGTGACAAAGTTGCAGGCCCTGCAAGTGCTATTGTGGTCTATTGCCTACATTCATAATTTTTTAAATACCAGATTTCAGTTAGAGATTAATGGAAATAAACATGTAATTTTTAAATTCCATCCAAATTCACGGACCCCCACATGGACCCCAGGTTAAGAATGCTATGAGTGAGAAGGTTGATCCCATATTCAGAGAAGCTGCTCAGGCTCTGTTATTTACTGGAACAGAGCAAGTCTATCTTCTGCTGCAGGCAAAAACGAGCAGAGAAAGCCTGTTTTCCAGAGCAAGAATGATGTCCATGCACAAAGAAAGTCGGACGTGAGAGAGTCTATGGTCCCACAGAAAAAGACACAGAGACTGACATGCAGCTGACTGAGTTAACTTTAGACTTCCAGATTTTAATCCCTCATGAGACCAAACTTCACTTCCAGGTCCTGGTGTGAAACATCCCTATATCTTTTTAAGAAGTTTATTTTTTCACGTAAACTAGTTTAAGTTGATTTCTGTTGATTACATGGTAAAGTAGCTTGGTAAAAACAAAGAGGTACTTTTAACACTTTCTGTCCCCCCCACACACAAATTTTTGAGATCTGCAGGAGTTTGGGGTAAGGAGCATCTCACAAGGAACATGGAGTTTGGAATGGTTGAGGCATCAGTACTGAGGTATGTCAAGGCTCTGAGCTCTCTATGAAAGTATTGACTTTCTTATTG
>NW_007728889.1:88379-89557 GCF_000696425.1 Galeopterus variegatus | reverse complement strand
TAGTACTGTGATCAACTTCAACATTTTGATGACAATTATGCTTTAAAATGGGCATAAAGATAGCTATTATATTTTTTAATTTGACAGGGCAGGGCAGTCAGTAATGAAATAGTATTAATCTGAATATCAATCTTTATTTTTAAAATTCAATGGCAGACAATAATGTGATCTATGCACTTTGCTATTATGATGATATATAGCATATAAAATATTAAGCATGTCTAACATTTAGTTCATTTCAATCATACCTGTCTGTCAAGATATAAGTCAACAAGAAAGTCTACCAACAACTCCCTCTCTAAATTACCTTTTAAACTACTCTTAGCTTTTTATGTAATCATGAAACTTGAAAATTGCCTCTAAATTAGCATAGCTATTCACACATTATTTCTACCAATAATAAAAGAAATGCCACTGTAACAGTTGTTAAGTACTTTTTTATGCAAAACTGAAGCTAGTGACAGTTTTTAAAGCATGTAATTTGTCTCAACACGTGTGTCATTTTATTTGTAAAACTCCCAGGACTGAAAATGAAGTTTCAAAAAGTTATTTATTTTGTCTCCTGACAGGGTAGAATCGATGGAAAATAATGAAGCAACAGAATTGTGTGATGGCCTATAAGACTTGGGATTGTACCTTCGTTACAGAGGGGAAATTTATTTCTTCTAAGACATTTTGCCCTGTTCCAGCTCCCCTCCCTCCCACCCCCTATAAGAGGTGAAGAACAAATATATTAAATGAACATACTTGGATTTGATTTTATGATTTGACTTTGTGATGCAACATCTTGCCAATGGAAGCAGATTCCTAAAAAATTACACTGCCAGCCCAGTTCTCCATTCTTCTCCCTCCCCAATAACTTTGAAAAGAGGCCCTTGTAAACAAACCAGAGAGTCATCTCTGACTACAAGGCTTGTGGGGAGTATTCTGAGTGGCCTACACTTAGCCTGCCCCAGCAGACAGACATCCAATTCCTTTCAGACATTTCAGCCTCAGCCTCTGTCCTGAGCATGGAAGACACAGTAAGAGTTGGCTCCCCAGGGAAATTGGTGCTGTGTGATGCTGTTATACATCCTCCCTGATTTTACTTTTCAACCACCTCCCAGTGAACCTGACATGTTCTTTCATTCAGATCTTTCTCCTGAAAATTTTCCCCATGAGAGCCTCAGAAAATGGAG
>NW_007728889.1:86168-88369 GCF_000696425.1 Galeopterus variegatus | reverse complement strand
TGTTCTTTCATTCAGATCTTTCTCCTGAAAATTTTCCCCATGAGAGCCTCAGAAAATGGAGCGTCTGGGTAGATAATCAAGAAAGAGATACAGGCACAAGAGGGAAAGGGCAAAGTTCAGTATGGGAACTGGAGATTGAGCGATGGGAAGTGGGCTCAGTGATGAGGCAGAACTTCACCTGCTAGAACCAGCTGAAGCAGCAGTAGATTTAGTACTGTGTGTGGAGCTTGTTAAATGTCCTCCAGCTGGGGATCGAATAGTCTCAGAGTCTAGGGAGCCAGGAGGGCGTAAGACTGAGGAAGGAAGATACAGAGCCTGGAGGTCTGGTCAGAGGGTTAGATAAAGAGACAGGAAACTAGTCGTTACCTAACACACACAGACATGCACGTGCGTGCGTACACACACACACACACACACACACACACACACACGGCTCTATTGGGGGAAATAACTGAGCTTAAAGATCACTATACAATTGACTTAGCTCCCCTTTCCAAGGCATTACTCTGCAAAATTAAAGACTAGCTTTCTTATTAAAAACTGCACGACAGATTCCTTGCATGCATTCTCCTAACACACTTTACATATGGGGGACAAGTCTCCAGGAAACATAATGGAAAAAAGAAATATAAATAGGTCCTCTGTATCTATGAGCACAGGAAGGAAGTGTCAGACAACGTCAGGAAACAAGAGGGATGTTAAGAGTCCAGAAAAGGAGCAGCTAGAGGGGNTACAGGCGCGACACTGAGGGTTGCGATCCGTTGCCGGACACGAAAAAAAAGACAAAAAGGAGAATTTGCATTTTGAGTGGGTCCAGCAGATGGTGCTGTTCCACTAAAGAGCAGGAAAGTCATTTTGTTTCCTCTGATACCATCTATCCTGTTTAAATTCTGACCAGATATGATTTTTACTACAGCAAGATTCCAACCCTTTCTCCTCGGATATTAATATATGTACAGAAGCTAGTGTTTACAGCAAATCCTGATCTTAGTTTCATCAATGATCACCTAACTGGGTCATTCTTATTTTATACAGTGGCTTGTTATAAAAAGGCCCTTGATTTTCTCTTGCCATTTTCTTCTAGGACAAGAAGCTTTGGAGTCAGTCCTGCAATAGTTGCTATCCCCATCACCTGCTCTGTCTTGTGTGCTTGCAAGGTAGCACACCTGAAAACTGTCTCCAGAAATGCCACTGTTAAAGCTTTTCTGCCTCTGTAAATATACTAATGTATATGTATATACCTGATTGTATATGAGCCATAGTAATATGAACAACATTACACAGGCAGGTAATCAGTCAGTAAATCACTAAGAGATCACTCACTTAATCTGCTAGGGCTGCTATAACAAAACGCCATAAATGGGATAGTTTAAACAATAGACATTTATTTTTTTCACAGCCATCTTGTCATTATGTCCTCACATGGTAGAAAAAAATCTTTTTCTCTCTTTCTCTCTCTGCCTCTTATAAGGCCACCAACTATATTGAATTAGAGCCCTACCTTTATGACCCTACTTAACCTCAAACATCTCTTAAAGGCCCTATCTCCAAATACAGTCACATTGGGGATTAGGGCTTCAACATTTCTGTTTGAGGTGGTGGTGGTGGGGGGGTGGACACAATTCAGTCTATAGCAATCACTAAATACAAAACGACTAAATACCTCCATGTGCTGGTGATAGGAAGATGTGGGAACTATCACATGTTTTCATCAAATGTAATTCCCATTATCTTTGACTCTAACCCTAAAGTGTTAAAAAAAAAAAAAACCCTCTTTTTCTTTCTAGAATGACTGAGGATTTCTAGCCACCATGTAGTTTCCCAAAACATTGGGGGTTTTTGTTTGTTTTCCAATTTTTTTCTTTTTTTTAAAGATGACCGGTAAGGGGATCTTAACCCTTGACTTGGTGTTGTCAGCACCACGCTCTCCCAAGTGAACTAAACAGCCATCCCTATATAGGGATCTGAACTCATGGCCTTGATATTATCAGCACCACACTCTCCCAAGTGAGCCACAGGCCAGCCCTTATTTTCCAATCTTTAAGAAATTTCAAACCTACAGAAAAGTTGAAAGAACAATATACCCATATATAGACTCAACACCAATTATTGACATTTTGCCACATTCCCGTATCCCAATCATATACCCTCTCAGCTTGGAATGTCACATTTTAAAGGACATTTGAGTCAACTCTCACTCC
>NW_007728889.1:83830-85554 GCF_000696425.1 Galeopterus variegatus | reverse complement strand
CATATACCCTCTCAGCTTGGAATGTCACATTTTAAAGGACATTTGAGTCAACTCTCACTCCATACATGGACTCAGTACAGGAGGTGATCATTCTCCACTCAAGTCTCTGGTGATATGGAACTCAACTATCTTTGAGTCACCCCTTTGTGTTTTTAGCAGCCTCTGGTTGTCACTAAGTCTGAAACCTGGCCCTTTATAACCTCCAGCAGTTGAGCTTTATATAACCCTCCAGCTAGACAAACACTAATTCTAGTTCCCTTCTCACATGAGAGCTTTAAAATGTTTGAAGGCAGTGCTCATGTCCTTCCTTACTCTGAGGGAAAAGCACTAACCAATCTTGAGTCTTCATCAGTGCCTTATTTGGAGTGCTAAGGAGTCCTTACTCGCTTGAGTTGTAGGGTCACCTATGTACAAAGCAACATGCATATTCCATAAGACAAAAAGCCTCCTTGATTTGCTCTCATGGATGCAATCTTTCTTTACTCACTCCAGTTGACTCAGTCTCCTCAGGGTATGTGGAGATCAGGTGTCCCCAAGACTACCCTCAGGCTCAATAATTCACTAAAAGATTCACAGAACTCACTGAAAGCTGTTATACTTATGGTTCGGGTTTATTACAGTGAATGGATACAGGTTAAAATCAGCCAAGGTAAGAAGCATATGGGGTAGAGTCCAGGAGGGTTCTGAGTACAATGCTTCCAGTTGGCCTTCCCAGTGGAGCTGTAGACAGTGCTAACTCCTCCCAGCAATACTGCCAGCCAAAGAAACTCCCTCGAGCCTTGGTGTCCAGAGTTTTTGTTGGGGCTCAGTCATATAGATATGGTTGACCACCTGCATGACCTTAGCTTCCAGCCTCATGGCCCAAAGCCCCACCATAATTACATTGTTAGCGTAGATTACCTGGCATGCCTTAAGGACCTCAGGTAAACAAAGTACACTTTTATCAGGCAGTACATTTCAAGGGCTTAAGGATTACCTCTCAGGAGCAAAGGCCAAACTACTGTTGTGCAAAGTTCATTTATTCCCACAAAGCAAAGATGAGCCATCTTTCCAGTTTCCTCCCTGTCCATTCCCCACTTTTCTACCAGATGATGTCTGGGCATTTAGACCCCACTGTGGCAGGGAGATTGCTGTGGGGTGGCTGATTCAGTCAGGTTCCCAGGGCCTTGCAATGGTGCTTCCCCAAATGCAGTGTTGTTTCTTGGCTCAGTTAGACCCACCCCACCTTACATCTGCTCAGATTGGTGTTTGCCTACTTGATTATCCTACCATTTGCCTTCTGTTAGTTTCCCCACAACCCACCAAGCTGGAAGGAAGGATTTCATCTACATCAGATTTTCCCCTATCTTGATTAAGAATATCCTCAGGCTGTGCTAGCTAATCAACTGCAGGTAATCAGATTTATAAAGGAGGAGAAAGAATATTTTCAAAATACTATCTTTATTTATTTATTTATTTTGGCAGCTGGCTGGAATGGGTATCTGAACCCTTGACCTTGGTGTTACAACATCATGCTCTAATCAAAAAGTATTATCTTGTATAAAGAGTTAAGCAACAATGAAAGCCTGGAGCCCACTGAGAATACGGAAATCTATACCTCCTTTTCCTCTTTCCCCTCTTTCCATCTTCTTACAGCCTATAGAGTTCATAAATAGCTTAGCAAAGCAAGGTCATAGTTTTGGAAATGGGAAGCAGTTCATGATTCACTGGAATGTCAATTTTCA
>NW_007728889.1:76531-83098 GCF_000696425.1 Galeopterus variegatus | reverse complement strand
TTTTTTTTCTCTCATTTTACAGATGAGAAAACCAAGGCTCAGAAAAGTTAAGTAATTTGCCCTAAATCCAATGGCTGACACTGGAATTGAAAGCTAGCACCATCGTCAGATGGTCCATGCACTAATTAACCACCACCCTAAACTCCCTTTCAGTGAGGAATTCATATTTCTGTTTTCCTCATTAATGCCATATGAAGGCATTCAGTACAGGACCACTTCATGCTTAGTTGCACACATAGTTTTGCAAGCTCCCAAGGATCCCTTGAGGATAAGGGAGTAAATGTGGCATTTAAAACCTGGTCTGGTATTAGCAAGCACTCCAAAAATGCTGCTAGTATTACTGAGGGAACAAGCCACTTGGGACTCCACCTTCCTAATCACTTCTTAAGGGAACTTGTAATGAATTTAATTGGAAGCATCTTTGTGATTCCCTACAGGATTATGTCATATAAACCAGAATGAGAAAGGCGCTAAAATCAATAAATGAAAGAGACAAAGCGTTGAAAATATAGAGCTAAGGGCCAGAGGACAGGCAGAGCACTGTGACTTTGCAACTCAGGAGGAAAGTATTGGGCACTCTGATAACTGCTGTAAGTGCAGAAGAAATTTACGGTTTGGGTATGAGAACTGTGAGTGCATATTTTCCTTTAGACATCTGATAATCTAAACTATGGACATTTCTGTGGGTGTCAATGAAAAATGTGTGGTGCTGTTCTGCTCAAAGGGCAGTGCTGCAGGCCACACTGAGAATCTAGGTATGTGACTGTGATCCAAATTGTACTGGAGCCTTCATTCAGTTATTCCTTTACCTGTTGACGAGTTTAGCTGGGCTTGAAAAATAGGTAGGATTTTTTTCTTTTTCTCTTGTTTAATGGGTAGGATTTTGGTAAGTGGAGACGACATGATGAGGCTGGACATTAGAGGTGAAGTAGTTATTGAGAAGAGACCTAAAAGATGGGAAAGTACGGTGCATGTTTGGGAGCATAAAGAGTTGTTTTCTTCAGCTGAAATTTCAGGAGGAGGAAAGAAAGAGAGAGACAAAGCCAGAAGAGTAGAACGAGATCAAAGTGTGTAGAAGGATGACTGCTAGGGCCTCAGGACCAGGGCTCAGTGTGGACCCCAGTGGCGCTGGGAGGGTCTGGGAGTAGGAAAACTAGTGAGGCTCGGAGTTTGGGTGGGGTACAGAGGAGAATGTCTGACTATTGGCTGCTTCACTGGCTGCCATGACAATACAGTCCTGCAGTCACCTCTTGCTCATGGTTGTTCCCACCATCTGTCTTGCTGATTTCTCCTGCTGGTAAGCCTCCATCTTCGATGCCACCCTCCCCTTCATTATGTATCTTACCAATGTCTTTTAATCCTTAGGCATCAACTAACATTTCTGGGGAGATAGCCCTCAATGTTTTCTTCCAGAGAGCAGTGTTATCAGGACGGTGGTGGCAGCCGTCAGATTGCAAAGAGTATGAGGGGACTCCGAATTAGAGGCCATGACTGTCCGTGAAGAAAGAAGAGAAAAAGGCAGGCTTTGCAGTCCTAGGGTCAGCAGTCTTGGAGGAAGCAAAGTCAGGAGAAGAGGGTGAAACTATGGGGTGCCACAAGGAGATGATTAATGTACAAAGTTAGGAAGAGGGCAGCAAAAGTTGACATTTATTAAATGCTCAGGTTAACAGGCTAGTCTTGTCTAAATAGATTGAAACTACTGAAAATTAACCTCCTTTATATCTCCTTACTTCAAAAAGTCTCTGCCTCTAAGGAAATATTTCCTCCATTTTTTCCAAGGCGACATCTTCTTAAAGCAAAAACAAAAACCTAGAATTCATTTTGTCATAGGTTTAATAAGCCAATCATCTAGACTTTGAGTCTGTGCGAAACCAAATGTGCAGATGGCCTGAACTGTTAAATAAAAATTTCCATCCTACCAGTGTCTAATTTGTGTCCTATGTCTCCATGGAATCATCACTACCCTTGTGAATTCATAATAATTGCTGCTTTTCAGAGCTCCCAAATCTCTTATTTCTGAGTTATTCATTCTAGATGGCAGCCTAGGCAGTATCTTTCTCTCTCTCTTTTTAGTATGTAGACCAGTCTTTTCTTTTTTCAATATTCTAAATTTGTTTTTCTTTCTATTGGCATATTCAAGGCATACTTATAATAGTTCTTTATTTCTCTTTAAGATATAAGTATATGCAATGGGTTTTTTCCCCCCAGGCAACTCTGGGAGTACAGATAACCCACTAATTCAGGGTATGACTTCCTTCAGGGTATGACTGTTCCTTTTTACAACAAAAATAACTGTTATTATAGGAATGATAAACGTAAGTCTTAACATGTAAGTATCCTTGGAAGTGGGTTTATTAAAAAAGGGACAATTCTATTAAGGAATAAATAAACAATACTTAATCAATCCTCTTTGTAAAGGCAAGATTTGAGAAGAAAGGATACCAGCTTTGGAAAGGAGAGAAGTCAAAAGAGAGGCTTAGAACACCTGGATAGGATCCCAGAGGGTGTGGAAATCACAGACTAATTTAGACTTGCTTTCCAGTTTTGCCATCCAGATTAAAGGCAAACATTAAAATGGAGTGCATTTCTATCTCTGTTTTCTTTTCTCTAGGTTTGAAGTCAAAGTTGTCTTCGGATATCTTCACTAAATGGGGCGTTCTTTTGTTTTCATTATCGTACTAAAATGAAGCTATATTTATGGTCTGCTAGTGAATTGGAATAAGTTGGGTTTAAAATGATTTTCAGGGTTATTATAAAATGTGTTGACTGCTTTGAAAGGAACAAAAACAACCCAGAACAATGCCTGTGGAAAATTGCATTGTACTCTTAAAAAAAAAAAAAAACAACACTCGTTTACAAAGAGATGTTTCTTTTAAAAATTAGTGCTATGCATAGCTAGTTGTTCCTAAAAATAGTGAACTGTTAGCAAATTCATTAATTAGGGCCATGTTTATTGCAGTATCTGTTTGTTAAATAAGACCTTCTTCCATTCATTACTGCCTGTTTCATAAGACAGACAGTTCTGTTCTTTTTTTATAAAAGACGACTGGTAAGGGGATCTTAACCCTTGACTTGGTGTTGTCAGCATCACGCTCACCCACGTGAGCCACGGGCCGGCCCCAACAGTTCTGTTCTTTAAGTGCACAAGCTGGCAGTAAATTACAGTCTTGAAATCAACTACCAAAGATTTAATTTAGGTCAATGCCAAGCAGACTGTGCCTCACGACATAGCCACAACAGAATCTTGATGAATTTGTAACGGAGAGTCATTACATGTGGGATACTGTCTCAGAAGACAGGTATTGAAATGACCAGTGCAGTTAAGCAACCAGTGTCTTTTCACATAACCCTAGATGAAGAATGACAGTTAATAGAATTGAAGCCGTGAGGGTCACTAGAAATATAGAGATGTTTTGATGGATCTGTTTCCCTAAGAACCAATTTGGATTGAAACATCTGCTGTTCTGATTCTTGTGGGACACCTCTTAACAGTAAAGCCACCCATTTGAAGCCATGCTTCTCAACCTTGGCTGCAAAGATTTTAAAACTGATGTCTAAATTCCTCCCTCAAAGGTTTTCATTTAATTGGTCTAGGGTGCAGCCTGGACCTTGGGATTTTTACAAGCTCCCGACTGATTGAAAGAAGCAGGCAAGGTTGTGTGAACTTTAAACATTTACAGCCTTATAGTTTGGGCGGCAATCCACAGCCACTGATAATTTTCTCTTGCGCTTAATGATTCCGTTTCAGGTAGCCAGTGAATAGTGATGTCTCTCTAGAAGATAAATACCCAAACTGGGATCTTCCTTGGACTACGAAATGAGAATTTCCAAGGACGGACTCCTGGCATGAGTACCTTTATATCTCCCCTGGTGGTTCTAATTTATAGGCAGGGTTTCATATAGTTATTGTAGTTTATTACATTTATTCCCAGCCATGTGACGTACTTTATAGTTATTTTCACCCAGCCATGTGACGCTCTTTCAATGTAGACTAGAGAAGTTCCACATGATTATTCATTACAGCATTTCATTTAAAAATGAAATTTTGTTTAGTAGCATTTTTTGGTTTTTGGCAGTTGGCTGGTATGGGGATCTGAACCCTTGACCTTGGTGTTATAACACCATGCTCTAACCAATGGAGCTTTAATAATGATTTGATTTTTGTTTATATCACACACATAATGGGTTCCAGTTAGAATAGCCTTTTTGATTTAACTTAACTTACAGCACCTGCTAGGTAAATCCTTGTTCCTGGGTGAAAGGAAAGTGACATTGTAAATAGATTTCTTTCTTTTTTTTTTTTGGTGGTTGGCTGGTATGGGATCCGGACCCATGACCTTGATGTTATAAGGCTGTGCTCTAACCGAGCTGACCTGCCAGCCCTTAAATATGTTTTAATTTAACAAGTTACTTATCTAAACATAGGGAGTGTGTCACCCAATCGCCAATACCAGAATTTTCCCCATGGATCCAGGGTGTCTATTCTTCATTGCATATTACTTCAGGCTGCCCATCTGGGGGAAAGTTTTATTTCGTTTGTTAAAATCCATCCCTTGTAAACACTGTGGAGTTCCTCCTGCCTGGTGTCTTCTCTGCTGGGAAAATTTTTATTTTCTCTCAGATGAGGCCATGCCTCACCTGGCTTTCTGTGCCTTTGGTCCTGAATATTCTGTGTGTCATGGGGTAGAGGACCTCCAATAGTCTTTACTGTCTTACCCACCTGCACTGGGACATCTCTTCCAGTCACCACCCTTTTGATTTAGGGCTCAACTTCATTCATAACTTGCCTCTGGTTGAAACAATTACTTCTTTATTTAAGGATTTCAGCCAAAATATTCTCATTCCTAAATAAGTTCCCAGATGCTTGTCAAACCACACTTGGAGGAATACTGATTGCTCAAAGAGATTTTTATCAAGGGTCACTCATTGCTAAGGATAATTTTTATCAAGAGTCACTCATTGCTTTTTTGATATTGCCAACAGTTTTAGGGCAAAGAACCATGTGCATAGTATGTACTGTTTGATGAGTAAATGGAAAACTTTTTAAGGCCAATGATTTTTTCCAAGATTGTTACACTTCTGCATACATTATTCTATGTTATACTTGTATAACCTAGCTGTTCAAAATTCTTTACTATTTTCTTTCTTTCATCAGACATTTTATGAGTTTGCTACAGTGTGCAACAGATCTAGATGGCGGAGGACAAAAGTGAATAAGACACAGTAGCGTGACTGCAAGGATCATGTCTTCAGTTATGTCTAATGAGTAAATGATCAATGGATGTTTTTGAGTGAGTGAATGACAAATGACAAAGGAAGGAGATGAAATGGTGAAAACAGTCACTTCTAGGTTGGATGACATCAAGGCTCAGAAAGGCCTTCTGATCCCTTCTCGTGCTGGTGCTTAGAGGCTCCTTTACAATACTGTATTACAGAGACATTGACACAGGAGTGTAGAAACAGCTGTTTTCATAGGTGATGTTTTCAGAGATGTAGCCAAAGCACCCCTTCTGTTGTCCACTGTTTATTCTAAAGTCCAGTACAATTTTTTTTAAAACAAGTAAGATTCAATTATGTGAATCATAGCTATTTTCTGAAAATGGCAATTTTAAAGGTAAAGTATTAGAAGGATTATTTACATTCAAGAAAAGAAAACCCACAAGGTTGCTAGACAATTTTGTGAAATTCCTTTTGCAAACATAATAGGCAAACAAGATTTACACTGCGATTTCTTTCCATTGTAGATTACACCATCTGAAGTGGAACAAATGCCCTTGAACTTAGGCAGAATAAGGGCAGGTTGGTTGCCAAAATATAGGCCTCTCATAAAATAAAATCTTTGCTGCATAGAAACTATGACCTTTTAAAATTTTTGTCCATCACATTTTACATTATGGTAAATAATGTTTTAGAAACATGGAATTATCTATAGATAACAAAGCTATCTGTGTTCAGAATTACCATGGCCATTGTTTGGTCTGTCAGTGTTTTCTGTTGATTAGTGCTATTAGCCAAAAGGGAATTATAAGTAGGAAATTGTGGAGGGTTAGAAATCTTGATTCTCATTTGATTTTAGAATAGGGTTTTTAGGTATATACATGTATGGGGCAAAAGCCCTTGGATAAGAGGCAATGGCCTATAGCTAGAGGGCAAAAGCTCATCTAATCAGCTCTAATCACTGCTTAGGTATGGGATTGTATACTTTAATGATTTTAGAGCTAGCAGGTGGATGTCATACCAACCCTGTTAAGAGATTATAAGAATTGCTGAAGGGAAAGATGTATGCTAAGGGCAAGCTGTCTGTTGGTGGAAACTTTAGACATAATTATACTTAGATTTTATCATAAGAATAACTCTTGCTTAAGGAGAGGTTATACTTTAGATAATGAGTGCAGTTTGGGCCGGCCCGGTGGCGCACTGGATAGTGCGCCGCTTGGGAGTGCGGCGGCGCTCCCGCCCGAGGGTTCGGATCCCACATACAGACCGGTTCCCGCTCACTGGCTGAGCGAGGCGCGGAGGCAACACCGAGGGTTGTGATCCCGATGCCAGTCCCGGTCCAGTACGGGG
>NW_007728889.1:71616-75588 GCF_000696425.1 Galeopterus variegatus | reverse complement strand
AAAAAAAAAAAAAAAAAAAAAAAAAAAAAATAATGAGTGCAGTTTGACCAACTTAGCTTTTCACAAGTCATACTTTGGAACGTTAATTTTACTGATGTTACTAGTTTCCATTGTTTAAGCTATACTTAGCCATAGATAACTTTTGTAACACTGCCCATGTCTTTGTGTCCTTTTGTAATGATTGAATCAACTGATTTTTCTTGTCAAACTTCCTTGTCTTTCCAATAAAAAACAGAAGCTAACATTGAATCGGGGCTGCACCCAGTTTTCTCCTTCTAACAGAGGAGTTGCTGAGGTACAGTCCCTTTGGGCCTCTCATCGCATTCATGATGCTTTGAGTAATCCTTTTTTCGTCTCTGTTACACAGCAAGAAGTGTAACAGGAAATATTAGACAAGAGTGAATTAGCAAGTTCAGCCATCATTAAAGTTCACTCATTGACTGACTTGTTTAATGTTACTTATACTTGGAGTCATGTTAAATGTGAAGCGTTAGAGAAAATTTGGAGAAATGCATATTGTTGGGATGCTTTCAGGAGTGACTCATTTCTTCTGCTGAAGGAGAATGTTTAAGAGCTCTAGAAAGAAACAGCTATTACCTGAAGGCGTTGGTGCCTGTCATCACTGTGTGATGCCCCTGGAGGTTGCCTGCTCCTCTCTCTTTCTGCCCCACTGGGGTGGTAGACCCCCAGCTCCATGCATGGGGCAGCAGAGAGGGGAAGAGAGGGCTGAGACAGGCTCCCACCAGGCTCTCTCTCCTCCCCTGGACCACTGCAAAAACTTTTTACCTGGTCTCTGTTTTCCCTTGCCTGCCTCCAACACTGTTTAAAAACACAAATCTGAACTTTTGTTTTTGGGAAGAAGGAATAGACTTACTTTTCCCTACTCCTGCTCCCAAGTACAACTAAACAGCCTGGACGTTATGTATAAGACAAACATAAGAAAATTCTAAAAGGTGGATCCCTACTCCTGCTCCCAAGTACAACTAAACAGCCTGGACGTTATGTATAAGACAAACATAAAAAAATTCTAAAAGGTGGAAAGGAGGGCTGAGACAGGCTCCCACCAGGCTCTCTCTCCTCCCCTGGACCACTGCAAAAACTTTTTACCTGGTCTCTGTTTTCCCTTGCCTGCCTCCAACACTGTTTAAAAACACAAATCTGAACTTTTGTTTTTGGGAAGAAGGAATAGACTTACTTTTCCCTACTCCTGCTCCCAAGTACAACTAAACAGCCTGGACGTTATGTATAAGACAAACATAAGAAAATTCTAAAAGGTGGAAAGAAGGGAGACCAGCTAGGGACCTCAAGACCTGTGATATTGTGAAATCTATATTTGGTTCTCATCCCTGTCTCCTGGCAAACAACCTCCAAAAATCTTTAGAATCTCCAAAGTGATAAGTGCCGTCTTTTGGTATGCTAATGAGTTGACTGACGGCTGGCAGCCCCTAGCTAGCCAGGATGGGAGCTTATCACAGGAAAGAACAAGATGGGACTTTTAGTCCCCTCCGCACCCCCAACCTCCAGGGAGGGGAGAGAGGCTGAAGGTTAAGTTGATCGCCAATGGCCAGTGATTTAAGCAATCATGCATATGTAATGAAACCCCCATAAAAACCCAAGCACACAGAGTTCAGAGAGCTTCTGATAATGAATATGTGGGGCTTCTGTCTCTTCTTATCAGGAGAGTGGTGCACCTCAACTCCATGGGGACAGAAGCTCCCATGCTTAGGAGCATACCTCCAGGTCCTTCCAGACCTCACCCTGTGTATCTTTTCATCTGACTGTTTATTTTTATCCTTTAAAATATCATTTGTAATAAATGGGTACTTGAGGGTTTCCCTGAATTCTGTGAATTGCTCAGCAAATCAATTGAACTTGAGGAGGGTGTTGTGGGGACCCCAATTTATAGCTATTTGGTCAGAAGCACAGGTAAAACAACCTGTAGCTTGCGATTGGCATCAGAACTGGGGGTGAGGAGGGGAGAAAGGGCAGTCTTGGGGATTGACCCCTCAATCTATGTGATATGACTATATCTCCAGTGTGTGAATTGAATTGGAGGGCACCCAGCTGGTGTGCACTGCAGAATTGGTTAAAAATACTTTGGTGTGTGTTTTTCTCCACTCAGGACCCAAGGCACGAAAAGGTGTTGGGTTCCCTGGCTTATGTTTTTGCCCCATATATCCCAGCTTTGGTGATAAAGAAGCTGGTAACCCAGAAATAACAATGGGCCCATCCCCATCCCAGGCCTACTCTCTCTAGCCAAAAGACCAGCAAAGGGGCAAGTTGAATTCAGCAGCATATATAATCATTATATACCATGACCTTATTCCAGGGGATGCGAGGCTGGTTCAGTTCAGGATGAGCATCCCTAACCCCAAATCTAAAACTTTTATGCACCAGCATGACACCACAAGTGGAAAATTCCATACCTGACCTCACGTGACAGGTCGCAGTCAAAACACAGGCACACAGCACAATTTATTCAGTGTCCCCAGGTATTCTGGTGATGCTATTGTGCTGCTTGGCTACCCTGAACACAAGATTTTTTTCACTGTATTAATGGTATGTCATATTTTTTACTGTTAAGTACTTATGTGTGAATAAGGGTAAGAAGATGATTGCTTATTGGTAGCGTACAAAGTCAGAGTATCTGGACTGTAAAAGTGAACTCTCAATCCAATTAGAAAATAGGCAAAAAATATGAAGAGACACTTCACCAAAGAGAATATACAGATGGCAACTAAGCACATGAAAAGATGTTCAGTCACATTGGCCATTAGGAAAATACAAATTAAAACCACAACAAGGTCTGGTCAAGATGGTGGAATAGACAGTTGCCAAAGTTACTCTCTCCCACAAATCAACCAATTTACAACTATAAAAAATGTAGTAACAGTTAAGCTGGAGCCGCTGGAGCTCAGAGGAAGAGGAGGAGCGACCCATGGAGTTCACAAAGGCAGGAGAGACCATGATGAGAGAAAGAAAGAACTGCTCAGAGCATTTTGGGCCCCAGCCGCTTTGAGACTGGAGCTGCTGAGCTCATGGAGGAGGAGCCTGCGGAGGCCGCAGCTGTGCCCTTCAGATGGAGTTGCTTGGAGGTGGCAGGGGAGAAGAGGGCCTTGGTGGCCCCTGGGACAGCAAGACCACTAATGGTGTTCCTGTGTACCCACGCAGGAGCGAGGAACCAGAACAGCTCAAAAAAGGGAGCCATTCAGAGGTCGGTGAGTCATCACAAAGGACCAGCATAGGGCCCATCCCATGGGAAGTGTCTGGAGCATGGGTAGTGGGGGAGATGGGCCCCCTGGAGAGCACAGCAGGGAGGGCTGATCTGCCCCCCAATCAGCACAGGACCTCTTGAAGGAGACTGTTCAGGAATGCAGAATCGCATGGGGCACAGTTTGATGAAAAAACTCAGGCCCAGATCAGAGTTTCTACACAACCCAGGTGCATCCAGTCTCTGGAGAGCTGGAAGTACCTATAAGGTCAGCCATTAAACCCTGAGCTGCACAAAAAGCCTTCCCTAGGGAAACAGCAGCAAAGTAGCAATTTAGCTCAACCACACAGCTCAAGTGCTGGTTCCCACAGGAAGTTCCCCCATTTTAGAAGTAAGCAAAGGACAAAAAATTAGTTCTGGCTCAGGCACATCACCAGTGCTTCGGGGCCCTCCAGGGGACCTGAGGCTTGGAGCTGAGGACCAGATCCCACTCCCACATCCAGGCACACCACATCCAGGCACAGTGACTTGGGGCTCCACCTGGGGGCTTGGGGCATGGATCCGGGGACTGGACACCCCTCCCACAACCTGGCACACCACCAGTGCCAAGGACCATGCCAAAAACATCACCTCCATGTGGGTGGCCCACCACGCCACAACAATAGCCATGGCTGCCGTGAAAGCAGCTAGATGCCACAACCTCCACACAGATGGTCCGCCAACCACTGGAGTGCATTGACACAAGGAGAGTCACCAGCAGA
>NW_007728889.1:53866-71606 GCF_000696425.1 Galeopterus variegatus | reverse complement strand
GAGGCGCGGGGGCAACACCGAGGGTTGTGATCCCGATGCCAGTCCCGGTCCAGTACGGGGGCGACACTGAGAGTTGCAATCCGCTGCCGGACACGGAAAAAAGACAAAAAAAAAAAAAAAAAAAAAAAAATGAGTGCAGTTTGACCAACTTAGCTTTTCACAAGTCATACTTTGGAACGTTAATTTTACTGATGTTACTAGTTTCCATTGTTTAAGCTATACTTAGCCATAGATAACTTTTGTAACACTGCCCATGTCTTTGTGTCCTTTTGTAATGATTGAATCAACTGATTTTTCTTGTCAAACTTCCTTGTCTTTCCAATAAAAAACAGAAGCTAACATTGAATCGGGGCTGCACCCAGTTTTCTCCTTCTAACAGAGGAGTTGCTGAGGTACAGTCCCTTTGGGCCTCTCATCGCATTCATGATGCTTTGAGTAATCCTTTTTTCGTCTCTGTTACACAGCAAGAAGTGTAACAGGAAATATTAGACAAGAGTGAATTAGCAAGTTCAGCCATCATTAAAGTTCACTCATTGACTGACTTGTTTAATGTTACTTATACTTGGAGTCATGTTAAATGTGAAGCGTTAGAGAAAATTTGGAGAAATGCATATTGTTGGGATGCTTTCAGGAGTGACTCATTTCTTCTGCTGAAGGAGAATGTTTAAGAGCTCTAGAAAGAAACAGCTATTACCTGAAGGCGTTGGTGCCTGTCATCACTGTGTGATGCCCCTGGAGGTTGCCTGCTCCTCTCTCTTTCTGCCCCACTGGGGTGGTAGACCCCCAGCTCCATGCATGGGGCAGCAGAGAGGGGAAGAGAGGGCTGAGACAGGCTCCCACCAGGCTCTCTCTCCTCCCCTGGACCACTGCAAAAACTTTTTACCTGGTCTCTGTTTTCCCTTGCCTGCCTCCAACACTGTTTAAAAACACAAATCTGAACTTTTGTTTTTGGGAAGAAGGAATAGACTTACTTTTCCCTACTCCTGCTCCCAAGTACAACTAAACAGCCTGGACGTTATGTATAAGACAAACATAAGAAAATTCTAAAAGGTGGAAAGAAGGGAGACCAGCTAGGGACCTCAAGACCTGTGATATTGTGAAATCTATATTTGGTTCTCATCCCTGTCTCCTGGCAAACAACCTCCAAAAATCTTTAGAATCTCCAAAGTGATAAGTGCCGTCTTTTGGTATGCTAATGAGTTGACTGACGGCTGGCAGCCCCTAGCTAGCCAGGATGGGAGCTTATCACAGGAAAGAACAAGATGGGACTTTTAGTCCCCTCCGCACCCCCAACCTCCAGGGAGGGGAGAGAGGCTGAAGGTTAAGTTGATCGCCAATGGCCAGTGATTTAAGCAATCATGCATATGTAATGAAACCCCCATAAAAACCCAAGCACACAGAGTTCAGAGAGCTTCTGATAATGAATATGTGGGGCTTCTGTCTCTTCTTATCAGGAGAGTGGTGCACCTCAACTCCATGGGGACAGAAGCTCCCATGCTTAGGAGCATACCTCCAGGTCCTTCCAGACCTCACCCTGTGTATCTTTTCATCTGACTGTTTATTTTTATCCTTTAAAATATCATTTGTAATAAATGGGTACTTGAGGGTTTCCCTGAATTCTGTGAATTGCTCAGCAAATCAATTGAACTTGAGGAGGGTGTTGTGGGGACCCCAATTTATAGCTATTTGGTCAGAAGCACAGGTAAAACAACCTGTAGCTTGCGATTGGCATCAGAACTGGGGGTGAGGAGGGGAGAAAGGGCAGTCTTGGGGATTGACCCCTCAATCTATGTGATATGACTATATCTCCAGTGTGTGAATTGAATTGGAGGGCACCCAGCTGGTGTGCACTGCAGAATTGGTTAAAAATACTTTGGTGTGTGTTTTTCTCCACTCAGGACCCAAGGCACGAAAAGGTGTTGGGTTCCCTGGCTTATGTTTTTGCCCCATATATCCCAGCTTTGGTGATAAAGAAGCTGGTAACCCAGAAATAACAATGGGCCCATCCCCATCCCAGGCCTACTCTCTCTAGCCAAAAGACCAGCAAAGGGGCAAGTTGAATTCAGCAGCATATATAATCATTATATACCATGACCTTATTCCAGGGGATGCGAGGCTGGTTCAGTTCAGGATGAGCATCCCTAACCCCAAATCTAAAACTTTTATGCACCAGCATGACACCACAAGTGGAAAATTCCATACCTGACCTCACGTGACAGGTCGCAGTCAAAACACAGGCACACAGCACAATTTATTCAGTGTCCCCAGGTATTCTGGTGATGCTATTGTGCTGCTTGGCTACCCTGAACACAAGATTTTTTTCACTGTATTAATGGTATGTCATATTTTTTACTGTTAAGTACTTATGTGTGAATAAGGGTAAGAAGATGATTGCTTATTGGTAGCGTACAAAGTCAGAGTATCTGGACTGTAAAAGTGAACTCTCAATCCAATTAGAAAATAGGCAAAAAATATGAAGAGACACTTCACCAAAGAGAATATACAGATGGCAACTAAGCACATGAAAAGATGTTCAGTCACATTGGCCATTAGGAAAATACAAATTAAAACCACAACAAGGTCTGGTCAAGATGGTGGAATAGACAGTTGCCAAAGTTACTCTCTCCCACAAATCAACCAATTTACAACTATAAAAAATGTAGTAACAGTTAAGCTGGAGCCGCTGGAGCTCAGAGGAAGAGGAGGAGCGACCCATGGAGTTCACAAAGGCAGGAGAGACCATGATGAGAGAAAGAAAGAACTGCTCAGAGCATTTTGGGCCCCAGCCGCTTTGAGACTGGAGCTGCTGAGCTCATGGAGGAGGAGCCTGCGGAGGCCGCAGCTGTGCCCTTCAGATGGAGTTGCTTGGAGGTGGCAGGGGAGAAGAGGGCCTTGGTGGCCCCTGGGACAGCAAGACCACTAATGGTGTTCCTGTGTACCCACGCAGGAGCGAGGAACCAGAACAGCTCAAAAAAGGGAGCCATTCAGAGGTCGGTGAGTCATCACAAAGGACCAGCATAGGGCCCATCCCATGGGAAGTGTCTGGAGCATGGGTAGTGGGGGAGATGGGCCCCCTGGAGAGCACAGCAGGGAGGGCTGATCTGCCCCCCAATCAGCACAGGACCTCTTGAAGGAGACTGTTCAGGAATGCAGAATCGCATGGGGCACAGTTTGATGAAAAAACTCAGGCCCAGATCAGAGTTTCTACACAACCCAGGTGCATCCAGTCTCTGGAGAGCTGGAAGTACCTATAAGGTCAGCCATTAAACCCTGAGCTGCACAAAAAGCCTTCCCTAGGGAAACAGCAGCAAAGTAGCAATTTAGCTCAACCACACAGCTCAAGTGCTGGTTCCCACAGGAAGTTCCCCCATTTTAGAAGTAAGCAAAGGACAAAAAATTAGTTCTGGCTCAGGCACATCACCAGTGCTTCGGGGCCCTCCAGGGGACCTGAGGCTTGGAGCTGAGGACCAGATCCCACTCCCACATCCAGGCACACCACATCCAGGCACAGTGACTTGGGGCTCCACCTGGGGGCTTGGGGCATGGATCCGGGGACTGGACACCCCTCCCACAACCTGGCACACCACCAGTGCCAAGGACCATGCCAAAAACATCACCTCCATGTGGGTGGCCCACCACGCCACAACAATAGCCATGGCTGCCGTGAAAGCAGCTAGATGCCACAACCTCCACACAGATGGTCCGCCAACCACTGGAGTGCATTGACACAAGGAGAGTCACCAGCAGAAAATAAGAAAAGAAGAGGATGTCTCTCTCCACAAAATCCATTCCAGAGTGACAGAAGCAGCATCTGCTCTATGATAATATTGGGGGACCTGACCACACCTCTCAGCATTGGACAGATCATCTAGGCAACAAATTAACAGAGTAACTGTTATTCTTTCAGAAGGAGAGAAGAAATGTAGGGTAATTAGAGGGGGGAGGGAGAAGGGGATGGGGTGAGATTGGACAAGGGGCATAAAGAATAAGTATGATATGTAACAATATATATGCTAGTAATATTGATTTGATCAACATATCTCAACAATGAACTCCCAAGATATGCATAATCAATTTTGACTCAATAAAGATTAAAAAAAAAAACACAACAAGATTTTACTATACATCTATCAGAATGGCTAAAATAAACAGTAGCAGCAACATTAAATGCTGATGAGAACGAGGAAAAACTGGATCACTCTCACACATTGCTGTTGGGAATGTAAAATGTGCAGCCACTCTGAAACAGTTTGACAATTTCTTCATGTACGACAGTTTCTATATGTGACTATCATACAACTCAGGAGGTGCATGCTTGCGCATTTTCCCCAGAGAAATGAAGACTTACGTCCACACAAAAATCTGTACACAAATGTTTATAGCAGCTCTGCTCAAAATCTCCAGACACTAGAAACAACTCATCATGCCATGGAATACTACTACTTAGATAAAAGAAGAAAAAAAAAAGGAAAGGGACAAACAGTAGTTATATGCAACAGCATAGTGAATCTCCAGTGAACCTCCAGCAAACCTTCAAAAGTTACATACTATATGACTCCATTTCTATAACTTTGTTGAAATGACAAGATTATAGAAATGGGGAAAATATTCTTGGTCACTAGGAGTTGGGGGGCAGCACAGGAGGGAGTTTGCGTGGCTGTAAAAGAGCAACAGGAGGGATCCTTTGGGTGTTGAAAATGTTCCGTATCTTGACTTTATCAAGGTCAGTTTCCTGGTTGTGATCTTGTAATGTAGTTTTGTGAGATGTTACCATTGAAGAAAACTGAGTTAAGGATACTTGGGATCACTGTATTATTTCTTACAATGGCATGTGAATCTACGATGATTTCAAAATAAAAAAGTTGAGTTAAAAAATATCTTACTATATAACTTCTCTTCAGTAACTTATTTCACCATTTCTTATAAGATAAAATCAAAATGCTTAACAGTGCTTGATCTTGCATGATTAGATCTGGTGTGTCTAGCCAGGTGATTTCCAACCCTGGCAGACTTACCCATGGAGCTTATAAAAAATACTGATGCCTGGGACCCTACTCCAGCTCAATTAAATTAGAATCCCTGGGGACAGCTATATATTCATTAACATATTTGTTTGATTAAAGTCTGTCTCACTGTCAGACCACAGGCTCCATGAGGGCAGGAACCAGGCCTGTTTTTGCTTTCCACTGTGTCTCCATCACAGTATTTATGGAGAAAATGAATGAATGAATAGAGGGGAGATAGAAGTATCCTTCTCCCCTATCTTGCTACCTCCGTGAACCCATGAAAGGGATAAGGTGCTTTCTCTGGTCTCACCCTGTCTCTCCAGGGCCCCATTATTACAAAATTGCAGTAGGGATCACGGCATTGCTCCAAGAGAGATCTAACCCATAGCTGTAAATATCTGTAAATGGTGACAGTGCCTCCTCATTCACACTCAATCAACAAACTTAATGAAAGTGAAGAAGTTGACAAAGAGGCTGAAATGACACACGTACTCTTACTCATACAGAAATAACAGAAAACATTTTAAATGCAACTAAGAAAAAAAATTAAAGGCACTGACAAATGAAGAAAGATTTTAGGGAAGGAGAAACGCTGGAGGAAACGGGGCTCCCAGCCTTTGGCCTAGTAATTGCATTTGCAGAAAATCTCTCTTATGCCACTCATCATGCCAGAGTGGCTCACTTAATGTTAATGAGTGAGTAAAATTATGCCAAGAGGCACTAAATTCAGCAAATTCCAATGTATTCTTGGGGCTTATGCTGATTCTGTCCTACCCTCCCCCACCCCTCAGCGTCTGTATCAGCATTTGTAGTGTGAGCACAATAATTAATGTTCTAAACAATTACCTTGAGACATTGCAAGTTCTGGAATTTTATAAGAATCTCAGGCCACAAATCCACAAATGCCAGTGTGTGGGAAATACAACTTTGTTTTCAGTAACTCCACTTAATTTCCATTTTTACACCACTACCTGTTCTACCGATATGGTGGTAAACTCATCCTTTTTAAAATCTTAGCATCATTTTACTCATCCATATAGTTTTCAGATTTTTGGTGGGGGGAGTGTTTTGTAGGTGCTCCCTGGAATTGACAAGGCCTCCAGAGGTAAAGCATTGTGCGGGGTGGTGAGTGGAGAGTGGGGGAGGTGCTCTTTTGTCACAGATGGAAGGTCAGCAAGGCCCTTGATGTCTGGCAGTTCTGCTGTTTGGACCCAGCTCTGATCCATGGTTCAGGCTTGGGAACCTTTACTAGGCTGCTTATAGTCACATCTGCCCAGATGCTATGGGCAGCCCTTCTCTCTGGTCCTGCTTTCTCCCTGATAGCTGTGCCAGAAAGCTGGTGTAGCACGCTTTTCTTTCCTGCGTCCAAACATCATCTC
This sequence comes from Galeopterus variegatus, assembly GCF_000696425.1. Classification (NCBI taxonomy): domain Eukaryota; kingdom Metazoa; phylum Chordata; class Mammalia; order Dermoptera; family Cynocephalidae; genus Galeopterus; species Galeopterus variegatus. The sequence continues at coordinate 65,221 of NW_007728889.1, read as the reverse complement.
TTTCTAGTATGGGGTGAAGAGAAGCCCCACCCATTCTCCTCACTATTTCTGGCTAAGACACCTTGTGTCAGCCTATGGGGGCTCAAACTTTTGGAAACAAAGTTAGGAAGGCCAGCAAGTTCTTTGAGTCCTCATCAGAGGCTATGCAAACAGAACAAACTGTCTGCTGGAATGAGGATGGGTTGAGGGTAAACAAAAAGAAAGAAAAAGGAATATACAGTGATGAAAAAATAACAGATTATCATAAAATGTTGTTTTGGAATGACAGCTAACATTTATTACCTGCTTACCAGGTGCTACGTTAAGTGCTTTATATGGATTATCAAGTAATCCTCACAACCCAGGAATACGTTATAATATTAACCACATTTTACAGGTGAGGAAAGTGAGTCTCCAGGGGGTTTAATCACTTGACCAATGTCACAGAGCTAGTAAGTAGCAGAGCTGGCACTCGAACGCAGCTTCTGATTCCAAAGCCCATGCGTTTAACCACTGAAGGAAAAGATTATTATATTTAGGATCTTGCATGATGATAGGAAAGTATATGAATCCATTTTAGATTTTTTTTTTTTAATCATGGGGATTAAAATGAGAGAATATGGGGCTTAAGTAATAACCTCAGTCAATAGAAACATTCAGTTAACCAGGATTTCAGAAGGCTTCTCTGTCCTGGCCTTTCTGTCCTCCGGCTACTGTGGTTTCTCCTCCTAGTCCCCATCTCTGTTCCTAGCTCTGTTTCCCGAGTGTAGCTACTACCACTGCCTTTCTTGGCTCCCTCATCCCTGTGGTCTACTTCTTGACCCTTTTCTTTATTGCCTTTGGCCCTGCTCCATGGCTTCTGGTTCATGATGTACTTCACAAAAGGAACTTCTGCTTCAATCTTGCAGTTTCCTCTAAGGGCTAACCCAGAAGACCTTAGCTAGGATTCATGGCAATGGCGTATATGTCTTCCTTCATTTTGCCAGTTGGGCTTTTTCAGAAAGTTCTCTATTGTCCTTTCCCAGCTCCCAGATGCCAACCATGACTGGCCCTCTGTAGGGCCACTGCCAGCTCTGAAATCCCACTCGCTGTGCCAATTATAAAGCTAGGCGACCACGCCAGTTGTCGGGCTCTTTTACCTGCTGGTAATCCTGCACCAGCTGGGCCGATTGTCGAGCTAGGGCTGGGTCTGGAGCTCCCTCAAGCCCATTCACAGACTGGGTCACAAGCCTTTCATATGCCAGGCTGGGTCACCAGCCCCCTTCATGCAGGTCTATGAGCTAGGTTACTGGCCAAAAGGTCCTTGGAACCATAGGTTGGAAAGCATGGCTGTGCTGGGTGGACACCCGAGGCCGATGCCCACCAGCCTGCTTCACTGAAACTCCTCTCTCCTCTCCTCTCTCTCTCTCTCTGTCTCTCTGTGTCTCCTCTTTTTCTCTCTCAAGAACACAAGAATAGCAACAAAACTAAAAAGATACATTGGCGCACATGTGCACTAACTCCACACACACACACACACACACACACACACACACACACACAATTTGCCCACAAAGGATGCTGAACCACACCCAACTGGACCTGAGGTGAGGGCTCTGACCAAACTATTCTATTTTCCCAATACCCTCCAACGTCACTTGATGAGCACTTTAGTCCTTAGGTCTCAGCAGTAGCCTAGGAGGGGACCAACATCCCCTGTTGCAACTGATAACTTGAATGTGCATGTATTTCTAGCTTCTATATTAAGAAGCCATGTAGAGAACTGTTTTGGTTAATGCACACAGTTAGGCAGGGCAGTCCCATAACAGGGAAAGCTTTTTGCTTGCAGGGAAGCCTGTAATACCCATCCTGAGATGAACAAGGAGCCTAAAATGATTGGCTTGCCAGACAGGCAAGTTAAAAAGAAATGTCCTGTTAACCTTGTGATAGCTCCAGGAATAACTGAGCAGTGTGTAACTACTACCATTTCTAGTGCCATTGAAGTAGCTAGGCCAAAAACACAGATGGGTCACCAAGGTACACGGTGAAAACAGGAAAAATGACGGGCTGGGGAGAGTGGGGAACACACACAAAAGTGAGGTAATTAAAAGAGAAAATGATGTAAGTTGAAATTTGAGAATTTACTGAGTCTTGTCCTTCTAAATTTCTCCCTCCTTCCCCTCACTTCAACAGTGCAAAGCCCCCTCAGGTCCAGATGTGATTGTTATCGATCTCCCTGCCATCTTTACCTTCATAGTCTCTATCATTCTTAAAACCCTGAGTAGAGCTAATATCATCCCCAGTATAGACGTGAGAAAATGAGGCCCTGAGAAGTTAACGAACATTTGGGCAGGGCCTGGTGGACAGGAAATGATTTTTCTCTCATTTGATTACATCACAGACTGTAGTAGGCCCTTAAGGAGTGAATTTAGGGATTTGAGGAAGAGACCATACATCTGGATTGGTTGACCTTTCGGTATGCTTCAAATGAAAACATGTATGTCTATCCATTTTGCCTCTGTGTACGGTTGACCTGGGCCAGGAGTAGAAAGCACTATACTTGCAACATCAGGAGTTTCTCTTTGCTTTGACTTTTGAGAATAAATTATGTAGAGCAGTGACTGTCACTAGGGAGCTTTTAAAAATCATGCCTGGTCTGCATCCTATATCACTTAAATCAGAATCCCCTGGGGTGAGACCCAGGCATCAGTACTTTTAAAACTCCGCAGGTGTTTCCTCCTCTGTAGCCAGCGTCTTTAGAGAATCAGGGCTCTAAAGCAGTGGCTTTCAACTTCAACATGCCTCAGAATCACCTGGAAGGCTTGGAAAAACACTGGTTGCTGAGACCCACCCCCAGAGTTTCTGATTCAGTATGCCTGGGGTGGGTGCCAAGGATCTCCTTTTTGAGTAAGTTCCCAGGTGATACGATGTTCCTGACCTGAAGACCAGACTTGGAGAACTGAGATGAGTTGAACAGAAGTAAAGCTAGTTTGAGCCTCAGTTCCTTTTCTTCTTCCCTATGAAGTTACAAGAAATTTGTGTGTGAGTCCCTTCCACATCTTTCCACAATGCTGACTCACCCAGCAAGGATGCTAGAACAGCATAATTTGCTGTGTAAATACCAAATAGCCTATGGGCATCACAAGTGTTTTGAAACAAATCGGGCAATGAACCCCAACAGGCTTTGAATAGATTCTAAGGAGCTTACCACAATCTTCAGTAGGAAAATAAACATTTTTCAAAGGAAATTTATCATCTTGAAATTTAGTTGTGCCACTCATTCTATCAGCATTTCTTTTTTTAAAAAAGCCTTTAAAATAACTCCTCTTCATTATTTTAAATGAAGTCAAGTTATAAGGTTCATGGAGCCAGAAATTAAGACAGCGATAATACCTTAAGTCTATCAGGTCGGGTCACCAGACTTAGCAAACACACACACACAAAAACAAGCAAACAAAAAAACAGGACACCCAGTTCAATTTGAATTTCAGACAAATAATGATTAACTTTTTTAGTATAAGTATGTCTCATGCAATATTTGACAACCCTGATCAGGGGGTAAATATTGGGATGGAATGACATGTGCCTGCTCTGGAGAGCTGGTACATACCATTTCCATTTCTGTTTCACGGGTGCACAGAAGTTCTTGATCTTGTGCCTTCTCCATTGAGAGCTCAACAAACATTGGCTGAACTGATGCAATACAGATACCCAATATATAAATGCAATATATAAAAGTATGGAGTGATTTCAGAGAAGGATGCTTGATTAACTTAAGATTCCAGTTTCTTTTGATTCAGTTATCCCACTTTGGTCATTGTCTAAATCAGTGGTTTTCAACTGAGGGTGATTCCTCCCCTCCCTGCCAGGGGACATTTCACAATGTCTGGAGATAATTTTGGCTGTCACACCTGGTGGCGGGGGGTGTGGGGATGTTACTGGCATCTAGTTGGTTGAGGCCAGGGGCACTGCTAAACATCCTACAATGTACAAGACAGCCCCTCACAACAATTATCTGACCCGAATGTCCACACAGTTGAGGTTGAGAAACTCTGGTCTAGATCACAGTGCACAGGTTTTAACAAATCTTTCATCAAATGGTTCCAGCCACGTCCTGGAATGTGCTGGTATTTCATTCTTCTGGGTGTCAATGATGGGGAGAGAATGTTTCCTATTTGCTGTACTATTAAGGAATTGGTGGAAGAATTTTTACATGCTTCTTCAAAAAATTACAAAACTAAGGAGGCACTGTGGAGGTTCCAGAAATGTACCAGTCCTCTGTTGCTGCTGTTCTCCTTGTAGCATGGCCTAGATTTGAAGACTTTGAAGATTTCGTGCAGGAACTACAAAATTCAGGACATTGCACTATGTAAATCTTCCCTTCTTTAGTATGGAAGACATATTTTTGTCTCAGCCTTCCAGTTAGATATGGCCATCTAGGACATGTTTGCAAATGGCAATTGGAGGAGATGCTGACCCAACTTGTATTCATTATTTTGTATACTATCTCTGTTGCTATAATACTTGTACTTAGATGGAAGCAGATTGCTAAATACAACAGCGATAAACATTCACAATACATTAAACAATACCTCATGTTTCATTGTGTTTACCTCTAGTTATCTATAACACATTTTACAGATATATACTCATATTAAAGACCTACTTAATTCTCATGATAGCCATGGGAAGCAAAGAGGGGGTGGGTTATATTATTCTCATTTTAAGATGTTTACCTCTAGTTATCTATAACACATTTTACAGATATATACTCATATTAAAGACCTAATTAATTCTCATGATAGCCATGGGAAGCAAAGAGGGGGTGGGTTATATTATTCTCATTTTAAGAGATGATAATTAAACCTTGCCTGTAGTTACATGTTGACTATTTGAAGAGCCAGGCACACTCAGCTCCTGGCTGAGGTGCCCCCAAATTTGATACAGGGCATACAGGTCCAGCTTCCTGCCCCCTTTCAAAAACAAACCACTCAAAAGCCAAATGTGGTGACAATGGAAGTCAGCTTTATTCAGGAATACTGGTAACTTGAGGAGAGATGTTTGGCTGACCCACCTCTCCAGTAAACCTGAAGGAGAATGGGCAGACTAAAGCCATCTCAAAGACTCAGATTTACTGAGGGGTTTTTAAAGAGGGGTCCAAGGGAATGGAATGTGGGGAATGAAAAGCAGGAGGGAGAGGCATGTGAGCAATGAGGGCTTCATGCAAAGTCTTGGGTACAAAGTCTCGCCAAGACTCATCTGGTTTCTGCTCCCATTTTTAAATTTTTTTATTTTTTGTTTAGATAGAAAATTATTTTCTCGACATTAAAAACGAAGGAAAACATCACAAAGTAAATTTAAAGTCAATTGATAAGGAACAAATTTAATACTCAAAGATTAACATCCTTAATGCAAAAAGAACTCAAAAATAAATTAGAAAAATCTAAGCAGAAATTTGGTGAAGGACACTAGCAGACAAGTCACACACCCCAAAGAAACACACGTGGCTAACAAGTACATTCTAAGATCTTGTTGCCAGGGGTGAGACGGGGGTGCAGAGCTGGCCCTTGGCTCCTGTCTCAGGACCTTGGGTGGCTAGCTTCGTTGCTTGACTGGTTGTGAGTAGGGCAAGGCTTGAGGCCCATGGCCAGTCTTGGGCCCTTGGCCTGTCTCGGGCCCCTGGGAAGCTGAGGCTGTTGCTTGCCTGGTTGTCTGTGCTCTCATCTTTGCTATTATCTCAAGGTTGGGGTAGTACGTGCAATATTGTGGCTTCAGGCTGGCTGCAAAACAACTTTACATTCATGTAAATAATGTCATCTTGCCCCATAACCAAAGTTTAAAATATCAAATAACCATGGGAAAAGAGGGAACTCAGAGAAATGCATGCCAAGAATAAAACTATGTTTTTAAAATTTGCCTACAGCCCATGCAGTTTTAGGTCCCAACATGGCTTCGGTCCTGCTCATTCCAACACCAAGAGCAAATTGCAAGTCTTGCCAATGGTGCCATGTCTGCCAGCCAGGGCAGCATTCTGCTGATGGCATTGATTTATCAGACCCTGGTTAGTGTCCAGTCATAAATGTCTAACTTTTAAAAGTACATGGCAGATTGTGAAGGATGGTTGCTAATTAGAGAAGGACAACACAAGTCAGGACATTTTCATTCCTAGTGGTTTACCGTTTTAAACAAAACACAGCACAGGAAAATAAAACATAGAAAACAAAGTCATAAATTACAGTTCAATAACTATTTGCTATGGGCTACTTGATGTCAAGTCCTGTGCTAAGTACTCTGAAAAATGAAAGATAAATGCATATCCTTGATATGGCATTTAATATGTAGTTGGAGAGTCAACAGTTAGTTGCAGGAAACCTACAGAAAAGCTTAAAAAGCATAATATAAATAAACTAGTGCCAAAATGTGTTAAAAGGAGGCTTCTGTGGCCTGGAAGGCAGAGAAGCTTTTATGAAAAAGGTGGAATTGGAGATGGAACTTGAAATATTAGTAGGATTGGTTCAAGTGGACAGTGGGAATCTGGGGAAATAGGATTCAACTAGACAAAGGGATTAATGAATATGGGCAGGGTCATTCTTGCTACTTTCTGGAAGAGATAGAAACTTGGGAGCTCTCAAGTAGTAGTTTTCAGGTAAGTGAGCTGAAGGCAGAAAAAGCCAGACTGCAAGGGGAGAGAATAAACACAAGTGCAGAGGAGATAGAAAGAAACATCTGAGGTTCCTGTCAATACTCCAATTCCTTGTTACCATTTCTTTCTGTACCTCAGCGGCATCAGTGGCATCCCTGACCTACCCCAGTATCTTCAAATAAATTCCAACCCAGTATCTTCAAATAAATTCCAGTTTTTCTCTTGACCAGTAGGAGAAGCCAAGCAGTCAATTTGGGGAATGGGGGGCTGGGGGGCTGGGTGCAGCTGGCCAGTGTGGGGGAACCGAAACGTTGACTGTGGTGTTTGTTCCCCAGTATCTTCAAATAAATTCCAATTTTTCTCTTGACCAGTAGGAGAAGCCAAGCAGTCAATTTGGGGAATGGGGGACTGGGGGGCTGGGTGCAGCTGGCCAGTGTGGGGGAACCGAAACGTTGACTGTGGTGTTTGTTATGAGGCTGCACTCTAACCAACTGAGCTAACTGGCTCAGAGCTTTGCACAGAGGGTTGACTATCACTAGATCTAAGCCTTGAGGCAGATACTTGGAACCCTTGCCTTGCTGTCTGCAGCTGGCTTTTCTGGTCAGCCTTGGTTTGGAACCTGGGTTGTGGCTTGGCTAGATGAATACAAAGGGTTAAGTGGGGGCTCATGAGGTCTTGCTCCTGGTACTCAGGCTATGTGGCCCTAGATTCTTCCACTGAGACAAATTTCCATGGACACACACAGAAGCCTCTTTCCTCCCTGAGCACTATTTGAACTTTAACTATGATTTTGTTATTGAATTAGGCTTTCAGATCCCAAAGTCAAAGAAATGAACAGTAAAGCAGGCAACACTTATTAAAAGAGAAGATAGACTTACGAATAAGGGAGGTAGCTACAGGAAAGCTAGCCCCCTAAGGGGAGCTGTTCAGGTCTTTTATAGGGAAAAGTTTAGGGGTGCAGGCCAGCATCATCATTCTATACCTCCCCATTCTCCCTGGTTGTATCATGGGTGCACGCTCACTTAGGGCTTTAATTTAGTCCTTGCATCAGTTCAGTTGGTCCAAGATGGTGGTGTTGGTCATTATAGCCATCCCAGGAAGGTCACTGTAGTGGTCACTTTGAAGCTTTGTGTGCATGCGGGATCTCCTAAAGGGGTCTTAGTTTAATCTGTAACTTAATTTTTTACAATGATAGGAAACAAGCCTCCAGGAGAGGTTTTGCCACTTTGTTCCCCTCTTATTTCAGTTTATTTTATCATGGGGTAATCAAGGGGGAGGGGAGGGGCGGTCTCATGACTGAGGAGTGGAAAAGTAACAAAGTGTCCTCTGCAGGGAAAATGGAGTCAGTTTGGTTCACAGGCCTAGCCCTATTGTCAGTTTGGTAAGTGATGGCTGCTGCTTACCGGTCAATTCGGTAAAACCACCACATTTTTAATCAGGTAGATTACCTTCTAAAGGTAGAAAAGTCATTCGTTTGGAACTGAACCATCTACTTCAGAATAGCTGTTTTGGCAAATGAAGTGTTTGCCTCAGTATTTTTCTTTTTTTTATTCAAAATATTTTAACTTTTACTTGTACATATTTTTGGGGTACAGTATGTTGTTTCAGTACGTGCAAATACTTCACTTATGATTTCATACCCATTAGTCTGGTACTTGTTCTGAGTATTATTTTTAACCTGATATTTTAATGATAGATTGTGACTTGGAGGTGATTTAGTTGTTTCTTAGTTGTCTTGACAGCAATGTAATTCATGATATTCTATGTACTTGAAAATCCTAAAATTTTACATTCAAGCAATGATACTTTTTATAGTTTTGATAGGAAATGCACTGGTAAAATTCTTTGGAATTGGGTGGATAATAGAGGGAGAATTATTATTAAATTTTTTTTTTGGTTACAAATAGTAATGACTTAAGGACCATAACTAATTTTCATTTCAAGAGCCAATTCTTAAGTGTTTCATAATCACTTCACTCAGAATTTACTTTTACCGCTTTTGTGATTTCAGAGTTTTTCTATATTTATTTATGGCTGTATTTTAATATATGGTATATTTGTATATGGCTTTTTCTCTCTGAATAATTTTATGAAATTGGAATTAAAGTGCAATTAATTTTATACTCTCCTTTTTTTTTTTTTTTTTTTTTTTTTTTATTGACCGGTAACGGGATCGCAACCCTTTGTGTCGTGCCCGTGCCGGGGACCGGCAACGGGATCACAACCCTCGGTGTTGCGCCCGCACCGCGCTCAGCCAGTGAGCAGGAACCGGTCTCCACATGGGATCCAAACCCTTGGTGGGAGCGCCACCGCGCTCCCAAGCGGCGCACTCTCCAGTGCGCCACCGGGCCGGACCTATACTCTCCTTTTTTCCCTTTTATATATCATCCTAAAATTACTCACGGAAAACACTTTTAAAAACTTAACGAAACGTTTCAAACATACAGAAAATTAGAAAAAATAATTATAGTGAGAACCCTAGGCACACCACTGACATTCAAGAACTGTTGGTATTTTGCAAAATTTAGTTCAACCTTACATTGGTGTGGGGGGCATTTTAAAGTAAATTAAAGACTCTGACATAAGATTACACCAGATGCTTAGCAGCTGGACCTTATTTTAAGGAAGTCTAAAGCTTATACCACATTCTGCATAAGTAGCAATGGAGAGAAATCAGCCAGCAGATTTTTTAGTTTGAAAAAATTTACATCACAAGAAAGTAAGCCTTCCTTTCACCTTTTAGGTGCAAACTGATGAAAATACCCAGTAGGGCTACTATGACTCAAAGAGTCTTGCCCTCAGTAGACACTCAAAACATGTAGCTGAACTGAATTTCAGTTGTTATTTTAAAGCCGTACATCACAAATGCACTCTTAATCATCCTGAGAAGCGGTGAAGAAACCAGAGAAGTCGGAGTGGAGGGCGCGATAATAAGCCCGCACTGGGGCACAATGCCTCCTTTTAAATTCCTGACTCCTCGCTGCGTTTTAGAGCAAACTACGTATATATTCAATACCTCACTTATTAAAATGGTCAGCTGTAAGGCTTAGTTGGAATAAAGTAAAGCGTCCATCAGAACGACCCGGAGGGCTTATTAATCATTTTGTAGGACCCCACCCGTAGAGTTTCTGATTCTGCAGGTCTAGGTGAGGCCGAGAATTTGCATTTCTAATAAATTCTCGGGTGATGATGACGCGGCTGGTTCCGAGATAACAGGGACCCCCAGTGACTCGTGCCTGGAGCCAGTAAGTGTCCATTATTAACATCACCATCCAAGCTGCCCAGCAGCAGGGAGCGTGGGGTACTGCACCGCAGGGAAGAGCGACGGCCTCTGTCCAGATGTCCCTGCCAACACATCACGCCTCCTCTGCAGGGAATAGGTTAGAACAGGGAGGGTGGTGGAGCAGCGGGTGTCGTTGCCTTACAGAAGGGCACCCCCTCTGTCCAACTTCCACCTCTGCGGAAAAGCAGAGGCCATCGGCCACCACAGTTCTGCTCTCTCAATTTCTCAGCCGTATGCTTCTGGCCGGACGAGAGCCTGTCCTCAGGGCAAGCCGAGGGCGGGTGCAGCAGTTCCCGCACCCCAGGGCGGGGCGGAGGCAGGTGCAGAGCGGAGGCTGGTGCAGAGCGGAGGCTGTAGCCCGGCAGGAGGGCGTGGCAGGGGAGGAGGGCTTTCTGCGCCGGTCCCTCCGGCCCGGGTCGGTTCTGCTTGCCCGCGGCCCAATAGCCGGGCGGAAGATGGCTGCCCGGAGCGCCGCGGACAGTCACGTGTCACGGCGATACCGTCGCACGCCCCCTCCCCCGCCCGCCGAGTCCAGACCCCGCGGGAGGCTCTCCGCCGCGGAGGTGCCGCGCCGGCCAGCCAGGGAGGGAGGGCTCGGTGGTGGAAGGCCAGCTGTCTCCGCCGTCAGCCCCTAACCTGGGTTCTAGGGCTCCGCCCGTGGAGCAGAGGAAAGCCTGCCTTGGGGCGACCCGCAGCAGATCGGGCTACTGGGCATGCGCAGGGCTCCCGCCCGAGCGCGGTCGCTCTCCGGGTTTTCGCCGCAGCTCGGAGCAGCGGTGGGAGGCGGGGCCCGGACCCGGCGGGGCGGCCCTGGCACAACCTCATCCTTTTTTCGCACAGTTAGAGCTCCTCGGCCCTCTCCGCGCTGCCGGGCCTCTTGCGGAGTAGGCGGCTGTAGTGTGTGAGAAGATGGTTTAAAAATGGGCCGAAGAGTCTGAGGTCCGGCGTTTTTATGAATGGTCAATCAGGAGTTAATCCCGTGTCGCAGCTCTTGGGCTTGGTGGGAAGAGAATCCAGGTGTCGTTCGCCCGGCCTCCAGAAGGCTGTTTGCGTTCCCTGCTCTCTGAGAAGCTCCAGCTGATCAGCCTCTCCGGCTGAGGCCCAAGCGGCTTACCATCCCTGACCTTAAACCCGGCCCCCGTCCGGCCTTACTTAGCGGCCCCCTAAAAACGTGCAGGCCGAGCCTTTCTGGTTGTTGAGCAAAGCGCCCGCCTCCCCAGTTCCCCATTACTTGAAAGTAAAATAAAAGGGATCCCAACCCCGACTGCTCCTTGGCATGCAGTCCGGCCCGGGTCCAGTCCCCCCTTGGTCCCGGGAAGAGTCCCCCGCTATCCCCTCCCGGCCAGCCCGGCCCGCCCCCCGGCCGCCGCGAACACCCGGAGGAGCGGATTCACGTCGCGCGGGAAGCCGGGCCCGCTCGGGCCGCGGACTGGGCATGCTCCGCAGCCGGGGAGGCTCGCGGTGGCAAGTC
>NW_007728889.1:37026-53090 GCF_000696425.1 Galeopterus variegatus | reverse complement strand
CGGAACACCGGGACGCGAGGAGCCTTCGGGTAGTGGCCCGCCCGGGGTCCCGAGACCCGCAGGGGCAGACTCCAAATCACGGCCCCACCCCCGCGGGCCCTGGCGGCGGCGTGACTGTTCATAACTCGGGGCCAGATCGCATCTGGCCGGGCGCCCACGGTTTTGGGATCCCCGCGCCGCGTCCCCTTGATGCCCTCGACGACGTGACAGGCGGGACCCCCTTCACTGAGGAGCGAGCGCCTTCTCCCCAGGCCGCGTAACAGCCCCAGGCTCGCGGGCGGCTGTGAGACCCCGCGGGGCTGCCCCCGCCGGGTGGGAGAGTTTCGTGCAAGACCGGGAGGGGCCATCGGCACAGTTCAGAACTGGACAGTCTCTCCAGGACGTGGTTCTCCCCGTGAGTGAGGGGGTCTGCGTGATTCCGAGGCGACTTGTCAAGGGCACAGCAGCGACAGCAGCGGCCGCCTTTCCCACCGTCTGAACCCGCAGCAGGGTTTGTGGCTTCCTGTGGTGGGCCGGGTGGGGTGCCCTGGTCCAGCTAACGGATTCACCCTGGCGCGTTCTGGTTAACGCTTGTTTCCCTCTCGTGCGTCGCGAGTAAAAATCGGGATAAAAATTGCCATGGCCTGAGGGAACGAAGAGAATCCAGGCAGGTGCTTCTCAGATTTTTCTTTTCACCTTCAAACCGCGCAGACTTCAGTTGTCTAGCTTAGGAAACTAAGAGGGAAGGCTGCTTTCTGAGAGGGAAAGCTGCTTTCTGAAAGGGAAGTTGATTTTCCGTGTGATGGGGCCTGTCTACTATTTCAGCTCCCTTGACGTTTACCTTCCTGGACCTTTAAAGCTGTTTGGACAGGTTATTTTGCTTTCAGATTTGGGAGTGCTGCTAGTTGGCTGCCTGGCTGTGGAAGTGGAGAATGCCGGTCATGGTGTGCTGTGAACTCTTCAGGCTTCCTGGCACTGGGGGTTGAACATTCAGGGAGGACTGAGTGGGCAGAAAGAGAGGAATGGGCCCGGTGACGTAGGAACGCGACGGGAGTTTGCCTAGGGTTGCCCGGGCTAAACGGGCTTGGCGCTCTTTCGGCCTGTGCAGAGGGGTAGAGGGCTAGGCGTTTCATTGGTCGGGGTGTAAGATGTCCACGGGAGAAGCCGGGCGGGGGATGGGTGCCTGTCTGGTCAGTGCTCCAAGGGAAACCCAGGGATGTTTGGTGATTCAGCAGGTGGCAGCCTTCCAGCTCTGAAGCCATGCCTTGGCCCAGGAAGCAAGCAAGCAGCCTGTGCTTGCTGTCCGTGGCGCCAGCTTTGCAGGAACCTCCAGGAGCTGCCTTCTGCCTGTAGCAGCTCACTTTACTTATTTGCTCCGTACGGTCTGGAGGCCCTGGTCCTTTGAGTTTCCAGAGAGAGAAAGAATGTTTTTGAGTCTCTCCATCTTTTTGACCTGCTAAGTAGCAGGAGGTGGCAGCTGCTTTTCCTGTTTCTGGTTCAGAGACTAGAAATTTACAGTTTTAATAAAATAGTAACATTTATTTCTACAACTCTTCAGTGCTGATAGTGAGCTATTTCACATATGTGGAAACACTTTTTTTGAGGAAGCAATTAATTCCAGGGATGGATTAAATTGATATTAAAGGGACACAGTTATTAAAAGTGTCTTATTCCTTGGGGGATCCATAGCATGTGCATAGTGTCTAATTTGTAGTACTCAATAAATGCTTATTCGCCTGAAATTTAAAAAATTCTTTATAAGAGCTTATCAGTATTTACCATATTTCTCATCTATTTTTTGTCTGTAAATGGAGTTGTTCCTTCAACATTGTTAGAATAAGGTACACACATCAAAACCTCTGTATGTATAACACTTAGAGAACGTTGTATATTTTCATAAGACATAATTGCCTATGTTGACCATAGACATTCAATTTTAGCTTGAAAACCCAATTCTTTTACCTTTCTGGTTAAATCCCTTAATTTTCAACTTGTGGCAAGCCCTGCAGTTCAGCTGGAAAAAATAGGCATGCTTTGCTAACATATCTCATGAAGATCTAAAGGACTCCTACTGTTGTGAGGCTGCTGCATGGGTAAGGAACCAGAACACACAAATGAGAATTTAAAAGGGGGTTTTTATTGGCCGGCCGGAGACTGTTCCTCCCAGAGAGTCTTGGAAGGAAGCAGCCCTGAGTTTAAGTTTAAGGGGATAAGGAACCAGAACACACAATTGAGAATTTAAAAGGGGGTTTTTATTGGCCGCCCGGAGACTGTTCCTCCCAGAGAGTCTTGGAAGGAAGCAGCCCTGAGTTTAAGTTTAAGGGGTCTTTTAAAGGCACATGGTCACACAAGCAAAAAATCATATGGTCACATACTTACAGTTATCATATGGATGGATACATACATATATACATACCCTCCTGGCATGAGGAGGGGGTTTGGGGAGGCCTAGCATAAGCTTATAACAGAAGCTGAAAGAAGCCAGTTAATCGCTGAGGGGCGTGAGGAGGGGGTTTGAGGAGGCCTAGCGCAAGCTGAACAGAAGCTGAAAGAAGCCAGTTCATCACTTAGGGATGGCAAAAACTTTCACAGGGCGGTTTCCTCCTTAGGTTGTCTAGATACATCCAGATACAGCTCTTGTTGTTATCAGTCAGGGACAGCAGAGGCGGGAAACAGCAAAGGCAGGCAGAGCTTAAACTTTTTCTAAGTACAGGACAAGTTTTAACCTTCAGTTTTCACCACAGATGTTGGGGGCCTTTCAAACAAGAACACTTTTCAAACAGTAAAAATGGCATAAGCTAAATCAATCTACCTCGTCACACTACATATAGCTGTCAGTATTTCTTTTTAGAGTAAAAATTGTTCCTGGTGCATAACAAATATACTATAATTTACAAATCTTTATTTTATACTAAGCATTTCAGGAAAACTCTCTGCAGAATTCCTGACCCTTTACCATCCAATGAAAAGTGCTGCTATAGAAAAGAAAAATGGTGTTTTGGGAATAAAAATTATGGGCTGTTTGCTTGCAGGAATCAACTCCGAGTCTTTGGAGGGGAGGCATGAGTGTGTGGCTAGGTCATTCTGCCCCTCCTCCAATTGTTTAGCCATTTCTTCTTCCCCTGAAGACATATTTTCCTGGCATAGCTTGCTTATTTAAAGCTGCTTTCAGAAGGATCTGTTGCATTTTCTTTCATTTACTCGATCAGTGGTGACTTCTAGTTTTTAATTGCCCCATACATTTTCTCACTGCTTCATACGGCAGACTATGTAGTGCTTTTGGAAAAAACTGTGGCCAGTGTGCCCTTGTGGGAGCATGACAAATTATAGATGGCTTTGTCTTCCCTGATTTGGATGGTAGCTATAGCCATAAAAGTCTCTTCTGGAAGAACTTTTGTGGCATGCCTGGTCTTAGAGATTTGGGCCTTTCTGTTAAAGGTTCTCAGTCAGGAATATAAATGGTTATTTCTTGTTTCCTACTATATTCCAGGAATTTGTTGTTGTAATTATGCTATCTAATCACAAGGGGACCATATTTTGATCAGTCTTCTTGGATATGGGAGTTGAGAGGCAGCACTGGATGTGGGGGAGGGGAGAGTGAAGAGGGGGAAGCGAAGGGTCTGGAGCCCCAGGAAGATAACTCAGTTTTGTAACTGTGACTTCTGGTTTCAGTGAAACCAGGCTGAGTGACCAGTGAACAAGCGTGGCTCAGTCTCTGCTGGAATGCTTTGCTCCCCACCTGAGTCCTTGTTATCTCCACAAATAAATACACCACATACACATATAGACATGCACAAATCCAGACACACACACACACACACACACACACACACACACACACACACACACAGACACGTGTCCAAAGGCCAAGAAGTCCAGCTTCTTTTTAAACTGACATGTCAGAGGGAAAATCCAGGGCTCAGTAGCAGGTTGGATTCTGGGGGCTTGAAATCACCCCAAGCTTGTATTTCTGGAAGGTTGCTGTCTACTTCTCAGTGCAAGCTTATCTGCTCCCTTGATGATGCAAAACTACTGGGAGCTTTAACTGAAGTAGCCATAGTACGTAAATACAGGTGAGTGGGGATTTAAAGAACTTGGGTCGTTGTTGACCCTGTAGACTTCTGGTGCTGAGAGTTGAGTTAACATACTACTGTTCTTGGCAGAGGATCTTCTCACTATGCAAAGCCCCTTGCTTGTTTTATTTTTTTCTCATTCATTCCCCCTCCATTCTCTTCTCTGCCAGAGCCCTCTCTCATGTGTTGGATATGTTCTTGGGTGTGTGTGTGTACCATTGTTAAAGACACAGTTATTTTGTGTGTGTTGTTAATTTATATAAGTCGTACTGTGCAGTAGATTTCATTCTGTTTCTTTTTCATTCAGCATTAAAAAATTTTATTTTTTATATTTATTTTGTTTTGGTGGCTGGCCAGTATGTAAAACTTTTAATTATGGAAATTTTCAGACATTCATGAAAGTCAGAAGAATTTCTTTCAGGGGCTGGCCCACGGCTCATTTGGGAGAGTGTGGTGCTGATAACACCAAGGCTGCGGGTTCGGATCCCTATATAGGGATGGCCAGTTAGCTCACTTGGGAGAGCGTGGTGCTGACAACACCAAGTCAAGGCTTAAGATCCCCTTACTAGTCATCTTTAAAAAAAAAAATTTTCTTTCAACATTTTGTGAGATCCGTGTTAGGGTAGGTTATCCCATGCATTGCTGTGGCTGCTGCTTTGTAGGGTTGGTCTGATATGTGTCCACTACTTTTAGTTACCCATTTCCCTAGTGACGGGTGCTTAACTCACCTCTACTCCTGCTCTCAGGAGCAAAGCGGTGATGAACATCCTGTACACATTCTCTTAATGATCTGTGTGAGAATATCTCCAGGGTAGTGGTTCTCCAAATGTGGCCCACAGCCAGCAGTGTCACCATCACCTGAGAACTTGCTAAAAATGCAATTTCTTGGGTCCCAGCCTAGACCTCCTGAATCAGAAACCCTGGGGGCAGAACCTGTTAATGTGTTTTGACATGCCCAGCCTGGAGATTATGAGGCATGGGAAAGTTTGCGAACCACTGCTGTAAGAGTATATACCCAGGAGTGGGATGGCTGCGCAATAGAGTACAACCAGCATGCCTGTTTTTACTGAATGCTGCCAATTACTCTGCAGAGTTGCTGAGCTGGTTTATGTTCCCACACCAGTGCCTGAGGGTTCCTGATTCCCCACATCCTTGCTAATGTTTGATATTAACAGACTTTCTAATTTTACCAATATTTGGTGGTTGTAAGGTGGGATCTCATTGTTTTAATGTGAATTTATGTGATTTCTTACTGAATTGGAGCTCTTTATATATATTTGGTAGCTATTACCATTTCTTTGACCAGCTTTAGTCTGCTTTTCTAATATGTTGATTTGTAGATGTTTCTTGCATATTTTAGATACTAATCCCATCCTGTCATGTGTCTATTAACTTTATCAGTAGTAACTTTCAGAAAATTTTAATTTTAATATAGCACAAATCCATTAATTTTTGCCTTATGTTGCACTTTAGAAGTCTTTTTTTTTTCTGTGGCTGGCTAGTGCAGGGATCCAAACCCTTGACCTCAGTGTTATAACACTGTGCTCTAACCAACTGAGCTCACCGATCAGCCCTAGAGGTCATAAGATGGTCTTCCTCATCCCAAGATTATAAAGATATTCTATGTTGTATCAGCTTTCCAGTTTTACCTTTCACATTGAAGGCTTTAATCTATTTGAGGTTCATCATCATATATGTCATAAGGAAGGAATCCAGCTTTATTTATTTATTTTTTATTTAAAACATTTTTTTGACCCATAAAGAAAAACACTGGGTCTTTTCCATTTTTGTGAGACAGTTTTCCCAAATCATCTATTAAACAGTGTATTCTTCCCCTCATATTTTTTTTATGGAGCAGCTTTTATCATACATGAGGTTCCCACATACACGTGAGTCTATTTTTTCAACTTTATTAAGAGTTATAATTTACCTATGTAAACTAAATCCATTGAAAGTGTACAATTTGGTTACTTTTGATAGATGTGCATACCTGTGAAACCACCACAGTTAAGATATAGAGCATTTCCATCACCTCAAAAATTCCCTTAGGCCTCCTCGAAGTCCATCCTTTTGTCCCCAGACTCAGGCAATCACTGATCTGCTTTCTGTTACTATGGAGTAGTTTGCATTTTCTAGAATTTTATATACATAGACTTTACAGTATGGTAACTTTTTGTGTCTGGTTCCATTTATTCAACATACTGATTTTTAAAATCTTTTTCTTTTTGGGCTGGCCCATGGTGAGAGTGTGGTGCTGATAACACCAAGGCCATGGATTTGGATCCCATATAGGGATGGCCGGTTAGCTCACTGGGTGAGCATGGTGCTGACAACACCAAGTCAAAGATGCCCTTACTGGTCATCTTTTATTTAAAAAAAAAACACAAAAAAACTTTTTCTTTTTAATTTTGGTAAAATAACATAAAATTTACCATTTAACCATTTTTAAATGTACAATTCAGGGGCATTTAAGTACATTCACATTGTTATACAACCACCATCACTACTATCCACATCCAGAAATTTTTTATCATCCCACTTGAAACTCTGTTCTCATGAAATTCACATACTGATTTTGAGATTCTTCACAGGAGGTCTGTTTTTCAGTTCTCTATTCTGTTTCAGTGGTCTTTTTCTATGCCAAATTATTATTTTTTTATTATAGCTTTGCAGTGTGTTTTATATGGCAGGATGAGCCCCTCCAGACCTTGACTTGGTTATTTGTGGATCTTTGTTCTTTCATATACATTTTGGAGTGCTTGTTCATAACAAAGTCTAGGAAACGTGACTGGCATTGCATTGAACATATAGTCTAATGTGGGGAGAATTGACACCTTTTCTATCTTTCTATTGTAATTCTGTCCATGAACATGGTCATCATCCCATCTTTTTAAAACGACTTATTAATGGAGTTTAAAATTTTCTCTATCATGCTAACATTTTTTACAAAGAAAATGTGTTACTTTGAACCTGGAAACCTTAGTCTCCACCTTAGAGGTAAGCAGAGTGGGGGTTTATGGAACAGTTCTTTTAACATCTCCTACCTTCATTCACCGGTCTTGAGTGACATTGGTCTAGGTACTCACCCCTGGTAGCCCCAGGTTCCTCCTTCCTCAAACTTTGAACCTGGAAACCTTAGTCTCCACCTTAGAGGTAAGCAGAGTGGGGGTTTATGGAACAGTTCTTTTAACATCTCCTACCTTCATTCACCAGTCTTGAGTGACATTGGTCTAGGTACTCACCCCTGGTAGCCCCAGGTTCCTCCTTCCTCAAACTGGGTTAACAACATCCTCCCTTCTGAGGATTTTAGAAGAAATAATGTAGGAGACACAAGGAGTACAGTTGTTGAAACAAAGTTGCTGTTCAGTGAATGTTGGTTCAATACCTCCCCTAATGCCTGCTTTAAATAGCATAAATGGCATGCTTTTATCTAAGGACTGATAACAGAGAAGCTCAGAAAAGCAAAGTGAGTGAGCTAACCAGTTAACCGTGAGCACTCCCTAAATCCACATGTGCAAGCCTGTGCTGCTGCCTCGTTTTGTTAGGGTTCACAGAAAGTGTGGATACTTCCAGAGAATTTTATGGTCAAGTGAGGAAGAAAAGACTAATATACAAGAAACAATTAGAGAACTGTGTGACAGATGGTGTATATTAAGTGTTAAGTAGTGTGGTGCTAGGGAAGTTATGAGAAGAGAGAAATCCTTCTGTATGAAAGAGTTTTGATTTGACTTGGGTGGAACTAGATTAGGGAGAGAGAAGGGACTGGAGAAGCTACTTATAATCAGCATTTCTGTTGGGGGTCTCAGGGCCCAATATTGAACCCCATGACAGTGGATACTGTGCCTAAACTGAAGTGTCTTAAGATCAGTGCTTTGGTATCAGTGATAAGAGGCTAGTGGATACTTAGATAACTAGCAGCTCTCTGGAGCCAGAGTGCCTGGATTTGGATCTCGGCCTCAGTATTTAGGAGCTGTGGGAACATAGGCAGGTTATGTAGACCCTCTGTGCCTCAGTTTTGCCAGTTCTTTGGTGAGTGTAATAACAGTAGCTACCTTACAGGGTTGTTAGGAGGACTACATAAACTAACATTTATAAGTCACTGAGTGCCTGGCACAAGGTAAGCATAATATGTTTAGCTGTTATTATGACTACTTTTGTTAATATTCATCACATTTCTCCTGTTCCTCTCCTGAGGTGTATGAGGCGTTTTTTTCCAGAAAGACTTGGTTGGAGGCTGTTCAGTCCTATAGGGTGGGCTTTCTCTGCAAGTTGGTGGGCATGCGATGAGTCCTCAGGTTGTAGACTGAATGAGTAAATGCCTGGAAGACACGGAGCTGGGTGTAGTCTGTGTCCCACTCAGAACTCTGGAATGGAGTGGGTAGAAAAATTCAGGTGATTAGCATGCAGGAAGCAAGTTTTATTTTGCTATATTCCTGGTTCTGATTAGACCTTTAGGCAGAGGTGTAGTAATCAAAGGGATTCACATTTGTTGAGGGCTAACTATGTGCCAGACACTTTTCTAAGCCCTTGACCCTATGAGATGGATATTATCATTATCCCCCTTTTGGAGACAAGGAAAGTGGGGCACAAGTAACTTGCTGAAGTAAGGAGGAGAAGGAGTGTCCTGAAGGAGTTTAGTGTTTGGGGCCTTCACCAGTTGGCAAAAATAATAAGAGTAGGTGCTGTTGGAGGGGAGCCCACATAGTTATGTAAAGAATTGTGATAATCAGGTTAGTACAGCAGGCATTCCCATGACCCTTGGATGTTTATCAGCCTAAACCAGTAGTTCTCAAATTTCGGTGTGTTATCAGAATCACCTGGGAGGCTGGTTTTAACACCCATTGCTGGGCGCCACCCCGACCAGATTTTCTGAGGCAAGTAGCTTGGGTGGCTGTCTGAGCCAGTGCAGAGCAGAAACTTGCTTTTCGCGCTTGCTGGTGTTTATGATGTGACTAAGGAAAGATGATAACCCAGGGTGGAGAAGAAACTTGGAAATAAAGTCAAGACTCAGAAGCTTGATGTGCTGTCCAGTGCATCCCATTTTAGGCAGGGATATTTATAATATTTATTTATTCTTTTTTCTGATTTATTTTGTTATTTTTCATACCCTCGTCCATAGGCAAACAGGGAAAAAAAAAAGGCTTTTTTTTTCACCATGTATCCCCATAGGAAAATTTAGGCACAGAGAAATTAAAAGTGTATTAAGATACATAGTCTGATAGTGGAGAGGCAGTAGATAATCTTATTTGACTGGTTCGATTAATTGTAGTAGGTAGAAGAGCTGTGTTTGTAGGAAAAAAGCTTTGAGGATCTCTCCTCTAGCTGCCATGAGGCCAGATAGCTGCCATGTGTACAAAGCTTAGTACAACACCTATATACACTAAGCTCTCCAGAAGTATGAATCGTTATTATTACAGCAAAAGTTTGCTGTTCTGCAATTCAGACTGCATTTTCCCTATCTGAACAATATTACATATAAAACCGTGGAATGAGAAACTTTTAGAATGGAAAGATTTTGTAGGAGCTCAAGACTTAGCATTAACTCAGTGAAGAACAGTACAAATAAATTGCATTTGGGAAGATATGTAAGTCTGTATTTTCCCAAGTGCTAGTTGTTGGGGGTTTCCTGTGACACCGCAAGCCTGTAATAGCTTGTTTGCTTGGTGAGGGAACGTGGCAGGGCACAGAGGAGGGGGAGATTGCCAGGGAAAAACTGAGAGGCTGGAGAGGCCTGTTCAGGTGTGGGAGACACTCTCAAGTCTGGTCTTTTTATAACTTGGGGTTTAAAAGGACAGTAAACACATGTCTGCTGTGGGCCAGGCCCCCTGTCAAGGCTTGAGATACAGAGATGATTGAGGGCTTAGTGGGGGAGACAGACATGTCCACAGATCATGTCATCACCAAGTAGTGAGTGCAGTATCACTGCTGTCTGGGGGCAAGGGTGGGCCCACTGGCCAGAGAAGGTCACCTGCTCTAGGTTCCCTATGTCAGCCGAGTGAGCGCACAGGAGAAGGTAACCAACAGCATAGGATATTGTGGGTGGAACCAGAAGTGGTATTTTTTGGTTTGAAAGTCACAAGAGGTTTCCATTTTTAGTGAGATAATGCTGCCAACCAAGAGGAGTCTGGGAAGGTATGTGTTGTAAGTGGCCGGCCAGCAAAGGGACAAGTGGGAGCTGGGGCTTCAAAGCTACATAGGAAGGTGTAGGAGCACTTGACAGTTTGCTTTGTTTTTTAAAAGTGTGGCTAAATTTTAGCTCTCTCCTAGGAATGTAAAACGAGCTGGGGCTTCAAAGCTACATAGGAAGGTGTAGGAGCACTTGACAGTTTGCTTTGTTTTTTAAAAGTGTGGCTTAATTTTAGCTCTCTCCTAGGAATGTAAAACCTGGAGAAGATGACTGACTTCCTATCTTTAAGGTAAATCAGCTTTTTAAAGAAAAACTCTTTATTAAAAACAAAATTTTAGCTCTCTCCTAGGAATGTAAAACCTGGAGAAGGTGACTGACTTCCTATCTTTAAGGTAAATCAGCTTTTTAAAGAAAAACTCTTTATTAAAAACAAGGTTTTATTTTCCCTCAATTTTTGTTTCAGTGGTTCCAGTTTCTCATTTTTGTTCTCCTCCCCTCCTCTCCTACCTTCCTTCCTCTTTCCCTTCCTCCCTTCCTCCGTTCCTTCTGTAATCCCCTTCGAAGTAAAGTGCAAGGTGAGGTATAGGTACCAACAGAGTTACCTGGGACACTTGGGCCTCTGCTTCCCTGTCTGTAAATGGAGAATTTGGATTAGCTGGTCATCTAGTTCCCTGTGATTCGGAGACAACTGAGAAGAGTGTCTTATAAACTCCACATCATTAGTTCTTTATTATCCTGTTGATACAAAAGAAACATAGTTCAGCACTGCCTTCTCCAGTCCTACTTAGTTGCGATTCAGATAGGGAAAATACAGTCTGAATTGCAGAACAGCAAACTTTTGCTGTAATAATAACGATTCTTACTTCATACTTTATAGAATAGCAGTAAATGGTTGACTCTTCAGCTCTTTGTATTCTTCAGGTTGTGATGGATGCCCCTCCTGGCAGGCTATCTCTCTTAGAGGAGCAAAGTATTTCTTGTGGGTGTACTTGTGACTCCATGAAGGACAGGGGATGTTACCACTAATCTCAGTGTCTCAGGTGGGGTGGGGGACCTTCAGCTAAACCAGGCAGGTGGACAAGGCTTAATTTGGGAATGGAGTCGTAGATTAAGTAAGGCTGGGCATTGAAGACAAAAGTCCTGGGGGCAGGGTGGTAGAGAACACACCTCAAGAAAGTAGCCCCTAGGGCTGGCCCGTGGCTCACTCGGTAGAGTGCGGTGCTGATAACACCATGACATTTGTGTTGCTGCTGCTGTCTGTGTAGTGACCCTTGAGTTACTTTGAAAGGTCCTGCGATGTTAGCAGCAATTGGCCGGGCAGTGTCTCAGGTTTCCATAGGGCCCGCAATATGGCCGGCTTTTCCCTCCCTTTGATTTTAGAAACAGAGACAGGATTGTGAGAAGCCTCATTCTGCCCATTTGCTGAAAGGCCCTATCAGTGGCCCAGAGTTCTTATTGGGGTCCATGGATGGGTTTCACAAAGCCACCAAAATCAAATTTATCATTTTGGGTGTGTGTATTTTGGGAGGTGAGCATCTAAAACTCTCATTAATAGTGGGCTGGCCAGTTAACTCAGTTGGTTGGAGAGTGGTACTGGTAACACCAGGGTCCAGGGTTTGATCCCTGTACTGAACACCCTCTGCCCCCCTAAAAATAACACCCCAAACCCACAACTCTCATTAAATTCACCAGGAAGGTGTCTGAAAGGTCCATTTTTATGAAAGTAGATAAGTTAAAATTGTGCCATTAAGAGTTTCTCCTTATTACCCTTTCCCCTTTTTAGAGGAGCTAATGGGAAATGACAGCCTAAAAGATAGGAGGCAGATACACACCAAGAGCCTCACTGCAGTTATGTGGTGCTTGACATTTTTGTGTCTCTTGCATGAGACAGGTTCAGTGTTTCCTCTGAGGAAATAAGAGAAGCACAATGATATGGCTGGCATCACTGGAAGACCAGTTACTTAGTGGGAGAAAAGTGGAGGTGTGTGTGATGCTACAGTGTGGTTTGGCTTCCACCAAGCAAGAAGAGATGGCTGAACTGTTGGGAGGAGAGCAGAAGACCACTCGGAGCAGATGCTGCTTCTCAGATTTCTGCATCCGATGGGCACCAAAAATAGGTCTGAAGAGGACAGCTCAGTACTTTGACCGATGTCAAAGACACCTGTTTTAGGAGATTCCTCTGCTTGACAAGTCCACAGTAGCTTTTCTGAATAGAAAAATTCATGACTGTTGGCTTCAAAATAAGGCTATGGAGGGTAGCTTTTAAGAGTGATGGCTTAGATACTTGCATACTCTTTGATTCAGCAATTCTACTTTTAGGAGTTTAAGAAACAATCAAGATTATTATTTATCCCAGAGCTCTTTATCATAGTGAAAAGTCGAAAACAATGTATTAGTCCATTTTGTGTTGCTATAACAGAAATACCTAAGACTAGATAATTTATAAAGAACAGAGGTTTATTTGGCTTACGACTTTGGAACAGCTGCATCTGGTACTGGCCTCAAGCTGCTTCTGCTTGTGGCAGAAAGTGGCAGGCAGCCAACGGGTACAAGCAGATCACATGGCAAGAGGAAGCAAGAGAGAGAGAGAGAGAGAGAAAGAGAGAGAGAGAGGAGATGCCAGGGTCCTTTAAACAATCAGCTCTCGCTGGAGCTTAATAGAGCGAGAACTCATTCACTACCCCTCCTCCCCCAGGGAGAGCATTAATCCATTCATAAGTAAAGCCACCAAAATCAAATTTATCATTTTGGGTGTGTGTATTTTGGGAGGTGAGCATCTAAAACTCTCATTAATAGTGGGCTAGCCAGTTAACTCAGTTGGTTGGAGAGTGGTACTGATAACACCAGGGTCCAGGGTTTGATCCCTGTACTGAACACCCTCTGCCCCCCTAAAAATAACATCGCTGGAGCTTAATAGAGCGAGAACTCATTCACTACCCCTCCTCCCCCAGGGAGAGCATTAATCCATTCATAAGGAATCCGCCCCCATGACTCAATCAGTTTCCAACACTGCCACATTGGAGATCAAATTTCCACATGAGTTTTGGAGGGGACAACACATCCAAACTCCATCACCTAAATATCCAACAATAGGAGATTGATTAAACAAATTATGTATATCTGTACAATGGAATACTAGGCAACCCTTAAAAATAATATCTAGAAGATATTATCTAGACAACATCTAGAATACTACCTAGAAAAATAGTTTTCTAGAAGAATAATCATAAAGTTCCAAAAACATTGTTATGTGCAAAAAGTTATGTTCTCTAAAAAAGTATTCAGAAGCTACTGGTTGACTGCCTACTATGAGCCAGGTACCCTGCTGGACACTGGTGACAGTGATGAACTAGGCAGATATGGTGCCTGCCCTCAACAAGCTTTTGTCTGCTAGGGAAAAAGTCAGGCCATGTTGGCTATGTCATAAAATTTTTTTATAAATACTCATAAGAGAACTACAAAAATAATGACTCCTTAAAAGGCATTTTTACCATTGTTGTAGTCATGTCAGCTGTGTCTTTGTGTACCTGTTATTAGGTACATTCCTGAGCTGAAATCACTGGCTTTCTAGAAAGCTTGAAGTGAGATGTCATACTGATTAAAGCCATACTGTCACACTGTCTTCCTTGCAGCCTTCCTTTCTCTGTCAGCACTGTGCGAGGTTCTGTGAGTGTAAGGGCATGGTGGTGGCAGCGGCACCGTCTTAGGCATGGGCACTGACACCAGAGTCTATGTGAAAGGCACCCCCAGAGTCCTGCAGGGACCATTCAAGGCCTCTGTGCATTTGCTTTTCAACCTACATTTGGGTTTTCCTTTAAGGACAACTTTTCTTTTTCTTATTTCTCTTCCTCTTCTCACCCTCTTACCCTTTTCCCTCCCTTTCTCCTCTACTCTTTACTCTCCTTCTTTCTCCTCCTCCATCACCCATAGATAACCACTGTTGCCATTTTGGTATATATCCCTCTGATCTTTTTTTCTGTAAAAATTACATGTGCAGTGAAGGAACATTTTGACCAAATGCTGAAAGATGGCATAATAAAAGGAACAGTATTGCTAATGCTGAATCTCACTGTCCTAGAATGGACTTCTGGGTTGCAAGTATAAGTCTGAAAATTTTTAAACATTATTACAGTTTTATTATTAAAATAGGAATAGTCAGAGTTTGGCATTGTGTTATAGGAACTTAATTTCTTAACATATATGATCAGTGTAGTGAGCATTTGTGATACTGGGTAGATGCTGACTTTGAGCTGAGTTGGAGAGGGAGGAGCAAGGCTTTATTTTACTTCATGTTTGTACTGTTATTTTGGCTAGCTCTGTCAAGATAATACACTATGAGTGGTAGTTTGTCTCCAATTTATCAAACTTTTGTCAAATAACTGATTTCTGTCCTGGACCTGAATATTTCCTTGGTGATGATGATGAAGTTTCATTTTATAAGTCCCTCTCCCCAGCTTTGTTCATTGCTTGAAGGAGAATATGTTTCAATAACCTCAGAAGCAGAAGTAAAATTGTTCCCTTTATACACATTTTTCCCTGATATTTTTGAATGCACTTGCTGCTTCACACAACCAGTTGAGAGAAAAATGCATCCTTAAGCCTTGGCTCTAGAAGTTTGGCTGTGGAGCAATGTAATTGGCTTTCAAGATAACAGAGCTGTTTTCTGAGTCCCATCTGCACCTTGGCTTCCACTGCCAGCACACTAATTCCAGCATCTTTCCCAGAGAAGAGTGACAGGAGAATCTTCAGAGAGGTAAAATGTGAGAAGTGTTTGTTCTCTCATTGCACCTTCACTTTCTAACAATTGAGTGTTTCCTTGCAAGAAACTATTGGTTGTTAGTGTGTCTTTGATATTGTTAGTAGGCATGCTATGTTGATGCTGTTATCTGCAAAGTACAGCATTAGGGCTTTCTTTTATTCCAGTAGCCTTTTAAAATACATAATAACTAGCTATCCCATCTTTGAACATCTTGTGTAAGTACATGAGAAAATCCTTTGGGTGTCATATTGTTTGCTGTCTGCTGGAGGAGATTTTTATTCTAGGATACTTCTGGAATGCTCACCAACATTTGAAAATGAGTCTTTGGATATTAACAGCAAATCCGGCTACTCAAATAATGTGGCTTGTTCATATCGCTGATGTTGTCCTGCCGATGTGATGGTATAACCAACGTGGTGATGCAGCTATTGATCATACACCAGTTCAAGGATGCCAGGAGCGACCATTCTGTTCTTTGACTTTCCAGACTGAAACTGAAGGTCAGATTTTGGCCACATATAGAAACAAGACAACTTCAGTAGATTCTTAAGTATATATAGAAATATATATGTTTTATTTGTATAGTTTTAAAATATGATATTTCTAAGATGTGACTGAGAATATTCCAAATCTATAATTTGCTTTTAAAAAATACAAACAACTTTTATTTTTTATTTTATTTTTAAAAATGATAATAAAATATGCATACATAAATTTACCATTTTAACCATTTTTAAGTATACAGTTCGGTGGCATTGAGGACATTCATATTATTGGCAAGCATTGCCACTGTCCACCTCCATAACATTTTCATCATCTCAAGCTGAAACTCTAGACCTGTTAAGCAATGACTCCTATTCTTCCGTCTTCCTAGCCCCTGGCAACCACTATTTTGCTTTCTGTGTTTATGAATTTGACTACTCTATGTACCTCATATAAGTGGAATTATACAGTCTTTATCATTTTGTGTCTGGCTTGTTTCTCTTAGCATAATGTTTTCAAGATTCATAATACAAAGGTACTTCAAAAAGTTGGTGGAAAAATGGAATTAAAAGATAATATGAATCCATGAACTTTTTTTTTTTTTTTTCCTTTTTGTCTTTTTTCGTGTCCGGCAACGGATCGC
>NW_007728889.1:34168-36345 GCF_000696425.1 Galeopterus variegatus | reverse complement strand
CGGGAGCGCTGCTGCGCTTCCCAAGCGGCGCACTATCCAGTGCGCCACCAGGCCGGCCCAATCCATGAACTTTTGAAGTACCCTTGTATTGTAGTGTGTCATAATTTTTTTTTTGATAATCTATTTTATGTATATACCACATTTTGTTTATTCATTCACTCATCAATGGACTCTTGGGTCACTTCTAGCTTTTGGCTATTGAGAGTAATGCTGCTATGAGCATGGGTGTACAAATACCTGTTTAAGTCAAACATCTTTCAATAGGCTTTAAAAAAAAATTTTAAATAAGGTGCTTTTTAAAATATCTGCCTTCTTGTAACTGGTTTTACTAGAAAGGGCTGCTTTATCCCAGTTTGGTCAAGGAAGTGCCTACTTGATAGACATAAAAACACGCAAACACTTTCAACAGTGTTTAGTTGAAAGCATTAGAATTGCCTGAAGTCAAGAGAGTGGTTTCACAATACTTCAGAGCTGTCTCCTCAGCAGACTTGGCAGCGACCTTGAATGAGGCCTGTCAGGGTTCTTGGAAACTAGCCTGGTGTTTTCACATCTTTTGCTCTCATAACCCTCACCTGTTAGTAACTCAAGAGGGCAAATCTGGTGATAGTATGTGGTCCCTCAATTCAGTCTTGGCTGGTTACATTCTCCTCAGAACTCTTTCTGAATATGCAGGTATGATGAAGCGGTGTGCTCACCTATGAGCCTACCTCACTGTGGCAGCTCTGGAATTTCTGTTTAGAGATGACAGTCTGTTCAGGAGGGAGGCAGAGGTTCTGGGCTACAAGCTGTGTTTGCACAGCAAGCACTCTTGATTTTAACTTGTATTTTTTCCCAAATCTGAGGGGAGGCCCGATGGAGAATACAGAGCTGCAGATTCTCCCCTGATTGCATGTGAGGGTCCAGTGACTTTGTGGTGCTCAGTCATCCTGCAGCAACGTGTTTGTAGGTACTTTTCGTGGAGATGGAGGAAATTGAGGTTAGCTTCCTGTTTTGTGATAACAGAAGTGAAATGTTTTGTACCCTTATAGGTGTGATAAGAATCAAATATGATTAACCATGGTTTTAAACACCAGTCAAATCTGTTCGTTTATGCTGCCCACATTTTCTAAACGTGCAGGAGGGGCTGCTCATCGGTGAGTTTATGGACAGCATTGTGGACTGTACTTTTATATTAAAATTCTATTTTCTTGCTGTATCATCTTTCTAATCAGTTTTTGGGATCTGTCTTGGTCTTTTTACTGATAGGTGTCTCTGTGAATTTGTAGGGCTGAATGATCTTCCTTCTTGTTGAGTAGTTTTTAAAAAGTCCTTAATTTAAATAAGTGACCTCTAGAACAGAATAATATACATGTTTAATAGTCATATAATTTATATATTTAGTTAGTCACTTTTGGCAATCAGTCAAATATTCTATTTCAAAGAATGACCATAATACTTTCTGAAAAAATTTTTTGGTTCAGCATGCGAGATGTAATCAGAGAAATGCATCTTTGGGAAAAAAGATAATTGAGGTCCTTTTGTACCATTAATATTTCGAGTGTAACGAGCTAATCTGGCACCTCGTCAAATACCTAGGCCAGTTATTGCCTGATTACAGTTGAAGTCTGTTTTGTGTTAATGTGTTTGGTGGTTGACTGGAAGTGTAGAGTCTGCTGTACTGTGGCATGTGGGTAAGTCATAACTGTGGGCCTGCCTGGGCCATCAGGGGTGGCAGTGCTTCCTGTAGGTGACACCAAGTCACCTGTGTCCCTAGTGCTGCTGGGTGCCTGTGGTCTGGAAAGTAGGCTCCACTTTCGAGGAGGTTATGATTGAAAGAGGAGCATGAACAAATGTCTCAAGAGCATTTGTATTCACAGGGTCTACATCTTCCATGCTCTCCTGAGCCCTGTTCATTTGAATCGTCCATGACCGCTCCACAGAGATTGCTATTTTGATGTCACTTCCGACCCATGGCATTGAATGCTGGTTCATCCCCCTCCTCCTTGACTGCTGTGGGACACTCTTCTTTCGTTTCCTTTTCCCCTTTTTGTCTTTGAGTCTCTCTACATTTCTTGGTTTGTTTGTCCTTCCAATAGGTCCTTCTTAGACTCTGTACCTGGCACCTCTGCCTGAGTTGCACATGTAAATGTTCCCCATGGTGAGCACGTAGGGGACCAGTCCCCTTTCCTTTGGATGGG